>NC_054412.1:920832-960832 GCF_017976425.1 Toxotes jaculatrix
GCTGCTAATTAAACTGATTAACAAGGAGCCTGATCACACTGACAGAGGATCTCAGTGCAGCCTGTGTGTGTGTGTGTGTGTGTGTGTGTGTGTGTGTGTGTGTGTGTGTGTGTGTGAGAGAGAGACTGTGTCTGGTGTCAGTGACTGTTAGACTGGCCTGCTTTGACAAGGTGTTACAGGTTAATGCAACACCAGCAACAGTTCTTCCCTCACAGCTCTCATCTCGCCTCTGGGTGTGTGTGTGTGTGTGTGTGTGTGTGTGTGTGTGTGTGTGTGACAGAGAGACAGAGCTTGTGTGGTCTGTAATGTGAAACCACAGGTTAGTGTGGTACAGGCGTCTTATAAATCAGCCAAACCTGGAAACAACAGAGACCAGTCTGAGCTCAGAGCAGGAGGTTAAATGTGATTGGGTCAGTCAAGTGTCAATTAAGAAAAATCCAGAGGGTCGACGACCCGTCAGGTCACAGGCGAAGGTGCTCGGTCAGTCCGGCCCTGGCTCTTCGTCACCTCTGACCTCCAGCCCACAGTTTTACACTTAATTATCTGATAGTTCCCGAGCATCAGTGGATCTGACAAAACTTAAGCACACGAGGCTGCGTGAGGCGGGAAAGGCTGGTGATGATCAGCCGGAACAAAGTGAGCTGCGGCTCAAAAGATTCAAGCTCATTTTCCCTGGAAAATGTTTGAGCTTTAAGTTTAGTTTTATTAGACTGAAAACTGAAGGGTCAGGCTACATCGGACGCAATCGTCTCTCCTTCCTCCATGTATCAGGCAGTGAGACTGAAAGACCATTAAAATCTGCTCAAAGGAGACACACACACACACACACACACACACACACACACACACACACACACACACACACACACACACACACACACACACACACACACAGTTTCCAAAACTTCCTCAAACCATTTCTGTTATTTTAATGAATGAATTTATCTATTTGTCTCTGTACTCTATGTTTTCATCAGTTGCTATGGAGACAGAGAGGCGGGTGACACGCGACACGCCTTGCGACAGGCCGTTGTGTTTACATACACTCCGACACCCCTGCTTCCACACAGTCGCACAGTCTCTTCTTCCTTTGTGCTCATTCAAATGTTTCCTGAGGACAGCTTGTCAAAAGGATTGGGAATGATTGCTATAATGTGACAGACGTCCCCTGAAGAGACGCAGAAAATAAAGACAGAAGTGCCAAACTGACTGAGTCACGTAACGATCTCAGAGGCAGAGAACAATCAGAGACACGTCCTGAAACCCTGAGCAGCTCCGTACCTGCCAGGCTGCTGTGACAGGTGAACAGGATCATACAGTGATGGTCTGTGACGTGTTTAAACAGACAGTAAATTCACTGTCAGCAGATTCAAATCCTGTGATGAGGTTAGAAACGTCAGGAGAAACTGTTTATACTGTGTAAAACTGTGTGGAGACGTCCCCCGATCACTCTGCTGATTAACAGTTCAACAGTTCGACCTGTGTCTTTGTGCTTCCACCATTTTCTGAATTCACATGTAAACGTGTGTAAATGCAGTTTGCAGTTGTTTGTGCTGTGAGCATTTACACAGATACACATCATTTAATAATTAAAGAATCATTAAAAATAACTGTTTAACTTGTAACTTAAATAACTTCTGACCTGTTTTAGTCGGAGTAAACACCGTCTCTGAGCAAACATCACCCTGTCACTCTCAGCATTATTTCTCCCCGTTCTTCAGTCAACAGCTGCAGCACGAGCTGTTGTGGAGTCAGTCATAGCTGCATCTTTTATTAAAAGTGTGACCACAAATCAAAAGACAGCGTGGAGGGGATGAGCGCTGAAAGCAGAGAGAGGCGGTAAACACGTCAGAGGAGATGTTTCATTTGTCCAGGTGTCAGCCGCGATTCCAGGAAACGCAGAGCTGAAGGGACAGAGTGAAAGCTAAAGAAAGAGACGGCACTTTAACCGTGAGTCAGAGAGCACACAGACGGCACGACGCTCGCTTCTAAACAACACAATAACCAGCATCAGTACAGTGTCACTGCAAACAGCAGAGATCTGGGTCGAGGAGACAGCCTGCTGCAACATGTGATGCCCGGGCTGATGGACTCACAGAACAGAGGACAGATAACCATGAGGTCACATAATGTTCATGGTGTTTTATAGGGCAGGTCAGACTGTGGTCCTCTGGGACAGGACGCTGCAGAAACAGCAGGTTAAACTCCACTCCAGCTGATAAGAGGTGGCTCTGACGTGTATGGATGAAATTGCAGTTTGTTACAACAGGGATTACCTGCAAACACAAATGAGTTTAGGTTTTCAGACGCACAGAGGACGATGACATCGCAGACAAATCCAGAAAACATCGGCCGCTTCACAAGGACATGGAGAGAGGAATCATTTAAAGGCTGCAGGGAAGTCAACATACAAAAGGAAATGAAATTCTGTGGAGACTCAAAACAAGATTTGGGGCAGTGACACGAACGGGCAGCGCTGTCTGAGAGTTCCTGGAAAACACATTCAGATGAATCCAGATGTGACAGAAACTGCTCACAGAGACGAGTCAGTGACGGTTGGTTCTTACAACGTAAAAGCAAATGTTCAGATGTGAGAAAATAACTTCAGAGTTTAAGTTATAAATTCTTTCTCATTATGGAGAAATGGCCTGAGGGGACATTTATCCCAAACAATTAGTCATCGGCCTCTTTGCTGTCTCCACTTTTACTTCAGCTGGGAGACATTTCCCAGATGGACGATGGAGTAAATTTGACATTTTCACATTCTGAAAATCAAATTTAATGGAGGGACCCTGATTGTGTCCCACAGTGTGAACCCTGTGTGGGATTTCCTCTGATGTAACTGGCCCTAATGTGGAGGATCGATCCTTCTCAGAGAGGGTGCAGTCACGTAGCTCGTCTGTCCCTCAGTAATGTGCTCCCTCGCTCTTTCTTCCTGCTCCTCCTGTCCAGTCCTCAGACTTTCTCTCTGCTCCCATTCACTCTCTGTCTCTTCTCATATCTCTCCTTAACTTTCACGTCTGTCTCTGCTGCATCTTTCTTTCCTGTATCCTTGTCTCTCTTTCTTTCTTTTTGACTCTGTCTGAACAGATTCCAAATCTGCAGAGGACTGAGGATGACACTAATAGAGGACCTGAAAGAAACAGAGAGAGTTTCCAGAAGCAGTGTCTGCATTTGACGATTATGCTGCTGGACATGTGCACCGTGGCTTATAAAAGAGGCTGGTTTCAGCACAACAACCTGCGTGGAACAAAACAAAGCGACAACAACAGGAACCCAGTGATGGAGAAAATTCATCAGCAGTGGAAAAAGTGAAACAGTAAAGATAGAAAGACGGAAAGAAAGGGAGAAACTGGAACGTCTGGACTGTGACTCAGTGAAACCCCCTCTGCGATGGCAGAGTTGGGGGAGATCAGCCTCCTTACACACTGATTGGCCGAGTGTGTGGACGTGCTGGAGTCGGCTGCTTCAGCTCGAATGTCTGTAAAGACACAGAGAGAGACCCAGGAGGCGGCGGGACGCGGCAGAGACGAGGCTGGACAGCCGGATTTTCACCTCCACGTCCTGATTGGCTGCGTTCAGACCAACTTCAGCTCGGCTTGAAAAAACTCAGCCGCTTCAATCATTTAAATGAGAACGGCCCCTTCATGCAGAGCTGAACTTTGGCTGCAGAGTAATTGGTGATTGGTCACATGTCAAGATGCTGCATGGACACACACAGTAAACTGCCACTGGATGACTCATGACAAAAACTTTTTTACACAGTGATTTTACGTTTCAGTTTCACGTTCCCACGGCCAAAAACTCATCTGCACCTTTAATAAGTTGGAGCATCCTCCCTGCTCACACTCAGAGGGAAACACAGCCCTTCCTCCTCCTCTCAGAGTCAGCAGCTTCAGGTGCGCTAAGACGAGCAGCCACTGAGGTTGTGCTGTGTTGAGTGTTGTGTGTTTGTTATCATCATGTCAAGACCCAGACAAATGAACAGTCACTTTTCAGCAGAAGGTTTTATGGAGAGGAAAACAGGTGAGTTTCAGCTGATTCCTGATGATCTGCTGGCTCAGCATTACGATCAGGAGCTTTCAGATGACGGCTATCAGAGTTTTTATGGAACACAAACATGAACTGCTGTCACTATTAATTCTGGCATCCGGGTTTGATTTGTTTGTGCTTCTGTCTTTTCATCGTCTGCGTGACTCTGTCATGTGTCTGATGACGGATGCCGTATTTAAAGCTCTTCACCTTTGAGCCGTTTGAAACAGCTACAAACAGCCAGTGATTTCTGATGTGGCTGAGCAACATGCCGAGTGCAGCAGTTTTATTCTTGTTTTCCTTTAAACTAAAACTTGTTGCTGTTCTGATTCTGCTCTTCCTCCTTACAGCTTTCCCACAGACGTGACTTCAGTCTTCACCGTGCCTCTCTACGTCTGAACCACAGCCATGTGCCTCAGTCATCGCTCGTATTAAATGAGGCTGGCGACAGAATAATTACGTGGGAGGGGGTCCACACTCTGTCTGACACAGTGCCGTTTTGTCTCAGGTGGGTGAAGGTTCCCCTCCATTTAATACGACACACGAAACATCACATGCTGCTTGTACTGACCACAGTCCGTGACTTTCTGCTTCGCATATAAAATATGGCGTTGTGTTTCATAAAAGAGGACAAATGATTTTTCTTTCAGGGGGCGGTCCAACCCTAGCCCCCATACCCACTGAGGGAAGAGAAATTCAGGTGTCAATCAGCAGCCAACTGCTCGTTCAGCTGATTTCTTCTCACTCTGGATGGAAGCATCTGTTCAACGCCCAAAATATGAGAAGTACCAAAGGGGAAATGAGCAGGGAGGACAGCTGTCCCCTTATCTACTGCAGCTAATTAGTGATCTCAGTGAGCCAGTCAGAGACAGTGGTAGAAAAACTGTCCACTAATAGCTTTGTTTGTAGAAATCCCACATGTTATCACTGTGTGCCATTTGTTTCTGCCCATATAATGATGTTTCTAATGATACAGTTATGGTGATAATGTGGGACTGAGTGGAGGCAGCAGCTTTCCAGTGCCAGCATTTAAACCAGTTTAACCAGAATCTGATTATTCGGGCGACATGGCGTGCCTCGTGGCTGTCAGAGGTGTGGACTCCCGTCACATGACTGAGAGTCACCAATTGGAGGACTCTGGACTCAACCCGAGAAAATCCAAACAGACTCGTGACTTGACTCTTGTCCTCCACTGATGTCCTCCAGTGGGGCTTACAAAGACAGAACTCCCTGGACTGGTACAGAACAAGTCATAAACACGGACGCAACATATTAGCACTGTTATTCAGAATCCTCCATTAGTACCAGGAAGCCAATTAATCCAACTTCTGTCATGAAATCCTAATGAGCCTGTCGTCTGTTCCTGCTTTTTAAACCAAATTATGGACAGAAACACATGGGAGAAATGTATTTCAAAGTAAAATGACTGAAACTGTAATATAATTGGAGCAGTGTAATTTGATGCAAATTGAAAGTGATATTCAGTGCAACAGTCCAGGATCAAATAATGTGAATCTTCTTAGTGGAAAATTAATTGCATTTTTGGCGACGCAACACTGGGCTCTAATTGGACATGTCTCTGCAGCTAAATTCATTTGCCTGAAAATTGATTTGACTGAAAACAGCTCGTGTTACTGAATGATACGACGGTAAATGATGCGTTCAATTGATTGCAGAAAAAAGGGACAGAAAAAAGACTCTTGGGAGGAGGTGGATCATGAAGGAAGAAAATTACATCTAATTATCCACTGTTGAAATAATACACTGCTCCTGATGGAGATGTGAATGAATGAAAAGGCTTATTTAATTGATGTGGGGGTACAGTACAACATTAATCAGCAGAACAATCCATCCCTCTGTCCGTTAATCATCCAGCACATGACTCACAAAACCACCACCATCCACGTTTCTCCACCTACACGTTTCACCGATCCACCACCAATCCAGCAGGTCAGAAACTAACAGAGGCTGGGGATGAAAACTGGCCTTTAAAGTTCACCAAAAACACCTGACACGAACAATGAGAGGAGAAAAAATACGCCCCTCATAATTAGCTGTGTCACCTCATTCACATTTAATTTAGGGAAATATAAGGTGATTAACAGGAGCCGCACAGCACGAAGCTTTTACAGAGCGGGTGAGAAAAATGAAAGTATTGTTTGATCAGAAACAAAGGGAGAGTGAAAAAGCAGAAAACAGTTCAGTCTAACTCCATGTGTTCAAACGGACAAATGGAAAGCACTCAGTCCTCCACATTTATTATTTTGAGGGGGACATTTTTGCCTTTGTATGAAAGGGACAGAAAATGAGAGGGAAGAGATCAGAGATTACGTGTGACAAAGTTCCCCAGCCAAACTCCAGCCACTGATAATAACGTGGGCGGCATCTTAAAACATTAAGAAATCCATGAAGCAGGACTCCAAAACAACCGAGACAGAATCTGTTTGTCCGTCCCTGCGACTGTCCTCCTGACGGTTTCCTCCACAGCCGTCAGCCTGACTTCACTCTGCCTCTCTCTGCAGTGAAGTGGCAGGGGGCAGAGATCAGTTTGTGAAAGGGCAGAAACTGCTTACAGTCCAGTAAACACCAGCACACACACTCCCAGTTAATGCACATCTTTTGCCTCAGAGTGTGTGAGGTTACACAGAAGACTGGAGGTGACAAGCTGCAGAGTAAGAGAAGTGATGCTGTTCAGTCGCTTCAACGTGGACGGTTGGTTTTCATTCTTTCCTCCTTTGTCTCCTGAGGCAGAGAGCGGAGGAATGAAGGCCCAGACTTCTCTAACCACCTTCTAGCTCATGAGCTAACCGCTAACATGCTAGCATTGGGGAATATGCTAACTTTATGTCATTCAGTGAAGAGCTACTGACTGGGGGGGTTCCAGCTGCTTAGCAATCTTATTAGCTTGGTTAGCTTCCTCTGCTTTGGTCTCTCTGTAAAGACTCTGTCTGTCAATGATCCACATTCTAGAAAAGGTTTCACAAGCAGCTTCCTCTGTTTTGGAGTCCTCGTTTCTCTTTTCCCTCAGAGCTCAGTACTTCTGAGCGACTTCCTGTTGCTTAACTGCACAAATTCAAATGTCAAATTTGGCCAAAGTTAAACTTGACACAAAAACTTTTCTTCACCCCACGAGCAAAAGGACTGATCGAGGCGATTTGATTAAAACGAAAGGATTTCAGCCATTTAAAGTGCTGCTGTGTCCAAAGCATTTAAAAGGACAAAACACTGAGCTGCAGCTCGTGAAGGAAAGAAATGGACTGTCAGCGAGTACAAGACATTATCATCCGTCTCACCTGAGCCCCATCAGTCACCTGAGCTGTGTGTGTGTGACAGGCATGATGTAAAACATCTAATTCATCTCAATATTCACAGTGTGACAACTGTAAGTGCCCCTGAGCACAAATATAAAACCACACACTCGTCTACCTGCCAGCATCACACACTCTTCCTCTCACTCTCTCTTTTATTGACTTGACAGGATTTAGAATCTGTGTTGTCAAAGGAATATGAGTTCAGGTGCACGGTGACACCTCTCAGGCAGGGACCAGGTGTGTCGCTCAAAATGCTCTATAAAAATATCAGGTTATTTAATATAAGCACACAGGTGATTACCTTACAATCCCTATTTTATCTGGTCACACATCTTTCAGGAGAAGGAGACCAGCTGAAAGGGATCAGAGGCACCAGCAGGCCTTACTCAGACCTGGGTATAGGTGGAACAACATAATGCAGAACTATACAAATCTGTCCATCAGTAGCTCCTGGTTCCCTCACAACACGTCTTTACTCCTGAGGTTTATTTCCGGTTCTGCCTTCTCCGTCACCACAGCCCGGAACACAGCTCCGGCTTCTGGTGAAACCAACAAACATTAACGCACAGTTATTTACACACAGCTGTGTAGTCAGCAGTCAACAAAGATCCTCTTCTGCAGCATATGGGAGTTAAAATGAGCACAGATGGTTCTCATGGACGTTTGTGCTTCAGATTTGTGGTTAGCCATAATTTAAGATTTGATTCTGCCCTCAGGAGTTTATTAGAATATTCACCCGTGTGTGTGTATGTGTGTGTGTTTGTGTGTGTGTGTGTGTTCACATGTATGTGTCTGAGTGTCTGTCACTTCATTTAATCGCAGAAGACAGATGGTCAAGAATATAAAAAGCTTATCTGAGATGCTGCCACTTCATAAAGATGAACACAGAATTATTATGTTGTGTGTGTGTGTGTGTGTGTGTGTGTGTGTGTGGTATAGAGTTACATATCACATGAGGGAGCATGTGGAGATTTTGGAAAATTGGATTAATTTTACAGGCTGGGAATCTTCTACATGTTCAGTATAATCACACGAGCGACCTGTCAGCTGATGCCGTGCATCGTGGTGAAGTGTTGACGGAAAGTGTTGACAGACTTTTCCTCTCCTCTCCCTCCATCCCTCCATCCCTCCATCCTGCTCTCCTCCGTCTTCATTCATCATTTCACCCATCAGTCTTTGGCCGTCAGGACACAATCAGATTCACACATGCACACATACAGACAGCCGACAAACCCGAGCAGGAAACACACAACACACGCAACATACACAACATACACAACACACACACACACACACAGAGCTTTGCCATTACAGCTGCACCTTGGGAACATGTTGTTTGTCTCACAGCCCGTTTTATTGGCACAATCATTGACTGTCACAGCAGGGCAGTAGTGACCCACAATGCACTGGGGCAGGTTGTGTTCAGAAATAAAACTCTCACCTACTTGGTGACGCCAGAGGAGAATGAGAAGCAATGTCACACGGCGTCATATGACTATTTAACACGATACACACACAAAGTAGACGCGACTTCACGGATGAATTTAAATTTCTTTTTCTGCTTGTTGCAGCAGGAAGCGTTTAAGTTTGAAGGCGACCAACAAACTTTTTTTTTTTATTGACTCACAGCTGGACACTAACAGACGCGTTTTAAAAATTCAGTCAAATTCCAGCTGTGCTGAACTGTCGGACTGCTGATGAGTCCACGTCCTCCTGCACTGGACAGTTTTTGTTACAGTGAGCGAGAAATGAACTTAATAATCAGAGATTCTGACAGGAGCCCAGGAAGAAGCTCTTCGTCTTCCATCCTCTTCATCCTGCTGTTGTCCTGCTCCTTCTCATCTTTCTTCTGTCTGCTTCTTCCTTCTTTCCTTTGCTCTTCTTCTCTTCTGCTCTTCACCTCTTTTCCTTCCTTCAGTCTTCTTATTTAACCTTTCCACTTACTCTTTCTGTCCCTCGCACACTTCACTCTCTTCCTCATCCTCCTTCAGCTCCATCCCCTCGCCTGTTGAAACCCAGTCACTGGGTAAAGTCATTAGATGGGATGGATGTGTTTGGAGGTGGATGAGAGGCCGTCTGCTCTGGTGACTCAAGGGCCCTCGAGCCAAAACACCAGCACAGCTCATCTCCCCGTCTTCATCTCAGCGAGGTTCAGAGGCAAACGCAGCACAAAGACACTGAGAGCCCTGTGACAGCGACTCCTGCAGGAGAAGCTGCTCATTACAGCACACGAGAACAAAACGAATGAAGCTAATGAGCCATCCAGAGACTGACCACTGCCACAAACACCTGACTAAGAACCCAGAATATTGATTATTGACAGATTCTTTCTTTAATCTGTCTCCTGGAAGTCTCTTCATCAGAATAATAATCATCATCATCATCATTATGATATTTAATATTGATATACTTTTAACTTTTTTTTTTAACTCACAAAAAATGGTTTGCAAACATAAAGTTCGTAACGTTTGTTAAATCTTCCTCCTTGATGTCTGTTCAGCCAAAACATGCACATCTAATCAAATCCACCCAGTGTTTCCAGGACGAACAACATTCTGTTGTCTGAGTAATTTATTTCCCATCATGACTCGTTACACAACTTGATTCTTGGATTTGTTTCCTGACAGTGGTTTTCTTCACGGCAGTTTCTGTATTTACAACATCAAACACAAAAACATATAATCAACAGGAAAAAAATGAATTCAAATAAAAAAATAAAATGACAGGGATGCAGCAAAATGGGTTATTACATACAAAGGAAAACAACAAAATAAGTAAATATATCAGAAAGAAGTGCACACAGCAGGATAATACAGAGCAGTGTGATCCGGAATAACCTTTGGGAAGTTTATGAAAACAGGATCAGAGCGGCTGGACCACGTCCACAGGTGCTGTGCAGCTGTTGTCTGGCATCTGCTGGGGTCGCGATCAGTTCTTAACCAGGTAGTTTTATCCAAACCACATCTTAACCACAGGGTCCGGGTTTATGAAAGCCGGACACATCAATCCACTCATTTCAGACACTTATCAAGGCGGTGAATGTCACAGCTGCAGGCTCAGAAGCTGATCCAGATGTTTTTCTCCCCAGTCACGTCCTCCAGCTCCTCCTGGGGAATCTCGAGGCGTTCCCAGGCCTGATGATATACAATTTCTTCAGAGTGTTATCGGTCTGCCCTGGAGTCTTCTCCACGCCGGACATGTCCGGAATATAACATCCGGGAGGAATCTCAATCACTTCAAGTGGCTCCTTAAATACAAACAGGCAGCGTTTCTGGTCTGAGCCCAGATGTCCCGTTAAGGAAATTCAGTATATAAAGATGAAGCAGATGGAATATTTAACGTAAGTGAAGCCAGCTGGATGAACCTGACATCCAGCTGAGCACGTAGATGAGACTACAGTCCTGCTAATGAAAGGCCACGACTCGAGAAAAGAACATTGATATCACGAAGTCGATCGAGGTCAGTTAAACATTAAAAAAAAGAAACTCTGCTTTCGTTTCAGTGTTGGGGGAAAGGTTACCTGACGCTCACTCTGATCTCTGCAACAACATCCAATCTGTACGGACTAAAAATGTTTGGACCACAGTTTTATTGTTATCCAGCGTTTATTTACTCACAGCTGATCCAGTTTTTTGGAAACAATCAATATCTCATTTTCAAGAAGCACGCTTTGATTATCCCTGCACCAAAACTGCTGTTTATTGACTGTTGTAAAAACAGCTTTTGTCAGAACAATCACAGATGTAAGTTTCTATTAAACAGATTTCTGGTGTTTGTTTTCTTCACCATTTTATTCATATACAAAAGGCTTAAATTAAAAAGCAAGTGAGACCCAAAGGTCCAGAGCAGCGCTGGATGGAGTTTGTCTGAACATGAGGTGAACGTTAACAAGACAAGAATGAAAAGAAAGAAAGAGACACAACAAAGACAAACAACCTTTTTGTCTTTTCTGAGTGTGGACAGAAACGAGCCAGAGCCTCAGATAAGATGTGCGTCTGGTCCAAAAGGCAATTAAGGTTTTCTTTTACAGGTTTGAGTGACGTTATTAAACACAGAGCACGCTGCAGTCAGAGGCTTCACTGAATACAACAGTTACTAGGTTTTAACTTATATATCCTCTGAACCACAGGTGGAAGTTTTAGGAACCAGCCAAGTGACACCAGTAAAACCAGTTAGCCCACATCTGTGGTGAGCGAGCCCATGATGGCAGCTGTGTTAAGGCCCAGACACATCAGCATCTCAAAATTGGCAGCAAGATGAATTCATTTCCAGTGACCTGTCATGATAAACACTTTCACACACGAGGGTGAAATAAGTCAGAGATTTACTTTTTAAAATTCAAGCCACACGTTAAAATCCAGCAGCTCTGACGGCGCAGAGAAAACAGAGAGCGCAGAAAACAGGAAGCTGTCAAAGTTCATGGGCTGTGTCGGTTTTATTAACCTCCTCTGTCACAGCATCAACTGCTCCACAAAGCAGACGTGAGTTTACAGACATGAGCAGGAGGAGACTGAACAGAATCATTCAGTCATAGTTACCTCACACTATCACTCACACATAAGTGAAGCAAAGCTACTATAACAACACAGTGCCAGTCACCACAGAACCAAACTGTATCTCCAACAAGCAGTCGCTCATGTTCCACATTGTGGATGAACACACTGACTGAACAAACAGCTTTCACTCCCAGAGGAACATTTAACCTTTCCTATCAGATTTTAGAGGATTCTTCACAGAAGTGCACAAGTACTTCACAATAAAACGCTTTGATTTTCCTTTAAACTGTCGCAGCTTTCTTCATGTAGGAGACCAAATCAAATAATGTGCAAAACAAATCCATCTTTAACCCGCAGCGACCTGCCTGCAAGACAAGGTGCAGGGTGGAACAGACCCGCAGCGACCTGCCTGCGAGACAAGGTGCAGGGTGGAACAGACCCGCGCGGCTCAGAACCTGCCGCCTCGACTCTGGCGGGAATCTGCAGCTCGTAAAGTTCGACCAAATGATCGATTAACATTCAACTGTTCACGTGAAGCAAAGCGCTAACGAACCGACACCGGCACATTTTACCAAGTACTGACCTGCAGAATACAGAAGACAGGTGAGCAGTAAGAAAGACACGGAGTTACCTGCGCGTCGTCCAGGTTGCTTCCGGGCTGTGGGCGGAAGTTCCCCCCTTAGACGAACCTGTGCGCAGCCGTTCACCTGCCAAAGGTTCCACCTGTCTGCTGCTCACAGACAATGTCTCTCTGCACAACACGTGACAATTAAAACAGTGTCCAACACCATGTTATTAAAGATTAATATTAGACCTTGAAAAAATATGTGTCTGTCTGTTTAGTTAATTAAATTAAATAACACAAAAGCAGTTGCACAGTTTTGTGGTGTTCCACACTTTAATACAAACAAGAACACAAAAGATGAGAAGCTGCCGGCTGAATTAGTTTTAAGGAGAACTGGCTCTGCTGAGGCTGAGGATCAGTTATTCACAGGGGCAGCTGCTGTGACGGGCAGAAGTGTCAATCATTAGAGGCAGAGAAGTCAAACTCCCCCGGGTCTTTTCTAGAAAACTGTAGAAAACTTTGGGACTGATAAAATAAACATGGGATTTTTTTAATGCCTCTGTAGCTGTTCATTATGTAACGAGCAGAATAAAATAATGACGAAGGAATGACCTACACGAAACGTTTGTGTGAGTGAGTCTGAGAGAAGTCAGGGAACAGGTGGACGTGAGGGTCGGCTTCGTGTTTCCAGTGACTGAACAGTTTGACCTCCCGGTCGTTTTCCTCCGCTGATGTTAAAACTGGTGCTCGGTGCGTTTGCTGACGTCGGTGGGATTAGCAGGAGCAGCCCGAGCGTAAATATGAATCGACTCTGACATCTTGTAAGGTCGTTGCTGCTGTCTGGAGACGGGAGAAGTGGTACATGCAAAAGGTCTCAGCGCAGGGCCGGGCTCCCCGGGGCACCGTGGTGAAAAAAGCTACAGACAGACATGAATACATACATGGCTGCTCGTGTACTCCCGCAGGTCGGCCATACATTTAAAGAGGATGGACTGAAATGGCAGCTCCACACAGGCAGCTTTTAGTTTGAATTCACAGCATCGGCTCCATTTATGTTTCCTCAGCTTGACTGAGCGAATATTTGACTTTTCTTCACTGATGCACTTTATATTCGTTTACTTAACAAGATTCACACCTGGGAGCTGCTCAGAGCAACTGCTGCAATCTGTCTGACACAAAGTCCATTTAAAATGAAGCGTCTGTGTCACTGGAAGGGCGACACCGGGAATCAGCGAGCGGAGCACAGCAAACACACGCCAGACTTCAGTTACAAGACAAGAAACTCAAAAAGACGACTGAAGTCGATGTTAGAAGACGTTTGATCAGCAGCTGTGAGGAAGAGACGAAAAGAAAGACGAAACATGAACAGTCATTTTCAATAAATGTCAAATCGATGAAACTCACAAATGTTTTTTCACCAAAACAAATGTTGCTTGTAAACTGTCAGGAGGAAAAAACAAATGTAGGCTCACAGTGAGAGCACAAGGCTCCTGCTGCACTGAGTCTGAGACGGTTAGTAAACAGTAAAACAGGAGTGAGACTGAGTGAGAACGGCGGCGGCTCATACTCTGAGTCTGTGAAAGCTTTTTCTCTCTTTCATTGATTTCTGCCTCCGTCCCTGCTCCTCTGCTTCGGCCTCACTCTCATTTCAACATCTAACCTCCCTGAGTTACCAGGGACTCTGGTTAATCTCAGATGAACCTCAGCACTGTGCCGGTGAATCTCTCATTCTGCAAACCTGCTTCTGAACTGAGTCACACACACAGTCACATTTACCTGCAGCTCTTTGTTTGGCCTGTAAACAGGAACCGTGCCTCTTCCTGTCATTTAAAGAGAAAGAAATCAGGATTATAAAGTCAGAGTGCACAGGGACGGTTTGTGACAGCGTCCAGGGAAGCGTTTGCACATCGCCATCAAACTGTCCCTGCACGAGCAATTAAAAAACCTCTTGCTGGGACAGAGACAGTGTCCTCACAGGGGCCACTGTCTCAGAGAGGACACTATCTGTGTGTGTATATGTGTTAAAATCTGTGCATCACAGGGTGTTTACGTGAGTGGGAGAGTCTACGAGAAGTGTGAAAACCGGTGACATGCCGCAGAGCTCACGCTGCCTCTGGGTCAGTAATGAAGTCTGATAAACGTCTGTACTACACTGGAAGTGTCTGCACACCCGCAGATCTCAGCACATTCACTGAAGCACAGGGCCGAGTTAAAGGTTTCCAGTCCCAGCCACGGCTTAATATGGGAACACATCGCTGGATGGAACATCTGTGAGTGTTCGACCAAACCTGAAACACCAGGGTAAAAAACAGGTCAGAGCGCTGGAGGACAGAGTCCCAGACTGAGGCTCAGACCTGTGAACCTGTGAATACTGGATCAAACCGAGGCTAAGAAGCCTGCACTGTGATTACCCAGCTTCAGTGTGGAAATGAGAAACTTTCAGTGTGTGCGTGTCAGTGTGTGTCTGTTTTACTGTCCAGTTGCTGCATCTGCGCTGTGCTGTGCTGTAATGAGGCTGTGGACAGTTCTGTCAGAGGACGTAGAGCACGGCTCCTCTCCTCTGATGTTGGTTTGTTTTTTACTTTATCAGGCTGATTAAATATGAAACGGTGAGGAAGAATTTCTTTTCTTATCTTCTTATCTTGTCCTCTGGCATCTGAAAGAGTAATTACAGTCTCTGTTGTTTATTTCTTTTTCTTCTGTCTCTGGCTTTGAAAACGTGGCCCAGGAGCCACGGCTTTGTCAGGGTGAGAGGACGGGCCGCGCTTCCTCTGACCACTGAATACAATATACAGGAGTCATCTATTGCTGTGGCTTCTAACTCATTCACAGTCTCTGGCAGCGCATGAGGAGGCTTAAAGTAACAGCGTTTCCCTAGAAGGTTTGTGCACATGTTAGTGTTGGGAGTCAGAATCTGCATATTTTAAACAAACAGCATTAATTCCATTAAACCCCTCAGTAAACACAGATCTTCCCTCATCCAGGAAACTTCCACCAGCACACATCCTGTGTGTGAGGTGGCTCAGCGCCGTCCCTCTTCACCACGTCTCAGGAGTGTGATGATGGAAGGTGAAGAGCTGGCAGCTCATCTCCTGCAGGTTATCAGAGCAGGAGAGCGCTCTGAGTTATTAATGAAGAGACCGATGCACAGCGGGTTCTAGTCCACAGCTTCGAGACACAAATACATTAAGAGAGGGTCTTTAATTAAAGCCTGCTAATTATAAAATCCACCTGGATCACTGGTTAAACAGATTATCCTCACACACACTGAGCTTTAAATGCTCTGCTTCAGAAAAGTCATAAAGAATTCAGCTTTAAACAGATGATTTTGTTCTGTTGTAGTGTGTTGTTGCAATGACTGATGGGAAAATTATATGATAAACACCTTATTTGTGCTGAATCTGTCTGTTTGTGTGTTTGTTTGTTGTTGTGAATGTCTGGACAAGCATGTTGTGTGTAGGTTGTTTACAGTGAAACCAGAACAAATGGATGTGATGATGAACAGGAGCTAAAAGCAGAAGCAAACTCAGAAGAACCAAACAGACGAACTGACAGAGAGTTCAAAGAACAGGTGAAACACATCAGGGCGGGACAATCAGAGGCGGGAAACACACAACAGCACGAAGCAAAAACAACAACAGACACACAAGGTAGGTAACTTCAAAGTAAAACAGGAAATAATAATCCTAAACAAAGAAACCCAACAACAAAGAGTCACTGAAGAGGCAGATCATGACAATGGATGGTCCAAAAATACACAAAGACTTTCCTTATGAATAATTAAAAATATAAATATAATGTAAAAATCATTACAAATATCCAGATGAAAGAAAAACTCATCAATGACTCAGTTCATCTCCTCCACAGTTCAGTGAAGCTTCTGCAGTTTTTTCTGTGTGGAAGAGCTGAAGGACAGAAACTGTTAATACCCATCACCCGTTTCACTTCCCTCAACTCTTATTTTAGTCTATAAACAATTTTAATTAAAGTGTGAAGTCTGTTTTCTCTTTTGCATTGTATTGACCTTGAATCATTGCAGGCTTTGCAAACTCTTCTTTTTCATAACACAAGTCAGCGAGGACGAGACAAGAAGGTTCAAAAGTCAGAGATGGTGGATCATGAAATGTTTGAATGAAAAAGAGAACGAGTGAGAGGCTGGAACTTTAGAAAAGAGAATAAATTACAAAAACATTTTTCTCTTTGAGTAAAAGCTTAAAAGTTGTTGTTGCACCTCAGTTGTCAGGTATGTGACAAAAGGTCATTGACAAATTAAAACAAAATGCAAATTTTGTTGTCATTTACATTTAAGTTTTTTAAGTTTTATCAGTTTATTTTAATTTTTGGAACATCTCTCAATTTTGTTTAAGGAAGTTGTCTTTCACCAAACATCATTAAACTTTCCCTCAGAAGCAAAGCTTTTCCTGAGTCCTAAATATTTTCCAGTAACCAGAACAATGTGGCCGGTCACGATCCGGAGCGACTGCTCGGCACCGTGTCCTCAGGCCAGCAGGGCGCAGGCTTTGTGTCCTGAAGCTCCAGGAAACACAGGCTTACTTGTTGCTCATCTTGTGCCCAACGTTTAACAGATTTCAGTAGTTTTCCGCGGTGAAATGTTGCCAGCCTCCCACCAGCTGTCCTACGGATATAACAAGTCACCAACTGGACACACAGAATCCTCAGTGGTGAAGGAGTGGTTGGACAGACTGGTGCAGAGATGCACACACAGCGTATTTACTTGGCAGGCTCATCACATTAACAACCTGCCAAGTAAATACTTGCTTTGGATCCATTTGTTCTGTAATAACTCATCAGTTCTCTGCAGAAGAACAGTGTTAAAGTTAAATGCCTGTAACCATCACACAGCAACAGGATTGTGTGTGAGCTGCATTTTGTCATTTCACAGATACGTTGCACATATTCCTGCATCACACACCTTCTGCTTGCTGTACACACTAATTCCAGGTTTATGCAGAGGGATCATTTGGGGTAAAACCTACTCCTGATCTTTGGGATCTTTACCTGATCCAATATTTTCTTTATCAATCAGAAATGTGCTTTTTTCTTTGTGATGATCATCGTTAGAAATGCATCTCTTCCACTGATTTTCACAGAACTTGAATCAGATGAAAAGGGGTCATGATTAACATCAGGGTGCCAGACTTGTTTTTCTGTATTTATATTCAGGCTTTTTATATTTCCTCTCAAACGACCTTGTTACTTTTGAAGAGAGACTGAAGGAAACCGATTGCTTCTTGTTTTGGTTTCCCTGAAAATGATGTTCAAATCATCACCGGCACTGAGGAGCGAGAAAAGAGCGTCTCTCCGATGTTTCACTTGCCTCACGTCGAAGATGATGCTTTCTCCTCTCAATCTGTTTGGTTTTATTGCACTGATTGAACTCCATCACAGAGAGAAATACACAAGCACCATCTGTGATGGATGCTGTGACAACAGGGAGTCTCAGAGTGATGAGGAGATCAAGACCGTCAGCGTGTTTGTGTGTGTGTGTCTGTGTGTGAAACCTGTGCTATCCACTTTGTTTTATGTGATGTACTGCTGTCGATTCAGCTGCATTATCAGCGTGTAGGAAGAAATCCACCACGATGAATCCTCTGCTGGATCAATACCACAGAAATACATGAACAAATAGAACCATCACATGTTAGATCACATCCTACATGAGCTCTGCTGCTGTTGTGTGCGTGTGTGGAGACTGTGATGATTACCATTTGAACTGTATTATAACGTGATTACGTCTTTAACAGAGAATAGTAACAGCTGTTAAAACCACACACGCAGCACACATACACATTTACACATGTACACACTGAAGCTTTAAGCAGCCTGAGGAGGTCACAGTAAAATATTCTGACGCTGATAAGGTCGTGTGTATGAACACGGATGTTAGAATGAACACGTCAGAACACAGACCGTATTTACTCTGTTTTGGTGGTAAACTGTCAGACTAGTTGTCATGAGTCTACTGTTGTGTGTGTAATTATACTTTGCTCGAAGAGTCTCTCCATGTCACAGAGACTCCTGCTGGAGCTCATTACCCATCATCCTCTTCTCTTTTCTTCTCCTGCACCTTTTTAAAGGAGACGTGCGAAGAAAAAGGAAGTGACTTCTTTACATGTTCAGATTCCCACTGATGTGAACAACATGGAGCAGAGATCAGATTGAATCAAAGCCTTTACATTGTCAGGTCAGTTTCCATGGCTCAGAGGCAAACTGTGTCCAGTGTGTGTGCGTGTGTGCGTGTGTGTGTGTGTGTGTGTGTGTGTGTGTGTGTGTGTGTGTGTGTGTGTGTGTGTGTGCGTGTGCGTGTGCGTGTGTGTGCGTCCTCTCGTATCGGCAGCTGTGAGGACTCGAGCTCAGCAGGTGACGAGAACACAAAGGGTGTTGATCAACTTTCCTCTCAGGCCTAAAAATAAAAAGACTGAGATTAGACACTTTGGTTGGACAGGCTGTGTCCTGGAGAGAGCACTCCGAGGCAATTAACTCTGGAAGCTTTGACAATTTGATTTATTCAAATGGACGTTTCAGCCATTTCAGCCTTTTAGGTGATTTCTATCCTGAATGATTAAGAAATGTAGCTGACTGAGTGACACTCGTACACAAACATGATTTATTTTTCAAAGACAGGTTGTTGTTTTTTTTCTACCCAGAACTAACAACGTATAATTTATGTGTTGGGTTTTGTGTCTTCGTGTCTTTCCGTGCTTGTCATTGTGATTCGTCCTCGGTGCTAAACGTTGTTTGGTGATTTTCTTTTGGGATTTATTTCTTTTTCTCGCTCCCTTCAGGAATCTTGGACGGGTTTATATTGATTTTCTACTTTTTCATTTTCAGCAGGTTTCCGTGTTTTTCAGATGATAGTATGAACCATTATAAAACTTCATCTGTGCACAGACTGCATCTCACAAGCTCACTTTTCTCTGTCTGGACACAAATACCTCAGGTAGCAACGCTGCCTCGCCAGGTGTGTAACAACCAATCAGCATTTAGATGCTGATGTGACCCAAACCTTGTTAAAAACTACTGAAACCTGGTCTCATACATTTAGGAAGAAGACTCTGAAAGTGAACAGTAACTTTATCACCTAAAATTCAATCATAAACTAATATTGGAGAAAGTTTAGTTGAGTTTATTTTTTATTCTTCTGTGCCTGGCACAGGACAGGTAGTTCATCCTCAGGCCTGAGAGAACACAATAAGCACAATGAAAAATGATGGGATGACACTGCCAGGCTACAGGTTCTGCAGCCAATAAAAAGCCTGAACAGACTGTGTGAAGTCTGCACAGCTAATAAACAGTCAGCCAACAGCTCTTCCACCTTCACTCTGATATTAACTGTTTCTGATTTTCAGTTTAAAATATGTTTTGGAGATTCTGGGTTTTCACCCGAAAGCTTTGGTGAAAACATCCCTGATGTACCTGAGGGAGTTCATGTGGCTGGTCAGCTTTTGCAGGAACAGCCAGACAAAGTGGTGCATTTCTCACTTCAGCTGGACTGAGGATATTTCAGCTTGTTGCATGTTGGTGTGTAAAAAGCCTTTTTTCAAACAGTTGGGGAGATTTAAAAAAAAAAAAGAAAAAAGAAAGAAAAGGCAAAGTTGGAAAAAAGTACATGAATGTTTGATTAAACATCTTTAATTTTGTTGTAGTTTTAATGACAGCCATTTGGAAGCCTGAACTTTTCTAGACATCACCCGGAGGAGCTGCAACGCAAATGTCCGAATCAGTCGGACCGGACATTAAACAAAGTCACATGACACATGGATTTGCACCAGCGACCCACAGCTAACCGTCCTGACAGAGTCAAAAACAAAGGAAGCTAATCACGGTTAGCTGCGTCACTCCGTCCAGTTTTACACAACCAAACAACCGTCTCTGCAGCTGACTGTGTCATATGGCTAGCTTGTTCAGTGACAGTGAGCTAGCTAGCTAGCTAGGAGAGCAATTGAGACTGATTAGCGTTAGGGGCTAGCATGTCGGCAGCTGCTTCACTAGCTTGTGTAGCTTGCTTTTTCATGAGAGCTGCCCATGCACGCCTCCAGACTCAAACACTGGAGAGGAGAAGATGAAGACGACTTTTATTTTAAACTTAACTTTGAAATAAAACTGCCCAGTAAAACTCAGAGAGTCAGAGGACGCCCTGGAGTTCAACCTGGAGAAGCTGAGAAAGGTTTGCTTGACGTCATACGTGTTTTGTGTGTTCTGATGGGAAGTGACAACCTGGCG
The DNA here is from genome assembly GCF_017976425.1 of Toxotes jaculatrix. Taxonomy (NCBI): domain Eukaryota; kingdom Metazoa; phylum Chordata; class Actinopteri; family Toxotidae; genus Toxotes; species Toxotes jaculatrix. The sequence continues at coordinate 941,481 of NC_054412.1, forward strand.
ACAACCGGCGACAACCAGCCACAACCTTTGTCAAGCTGAAGCACAGAACTGTTTCCTTCTCCTCTCAACTAAAAGTACTTCAGACAAAATGGAGAACAGCTCAGGAAACTCATCCATCGGTGCATCAGTGAAGCTTCACTGTGAGAAAATAACAGTTAAAATAAAGCATCCAAGGACAACAACAAGGACGAAGAACAGAATCTTAAGAATTAATGTACAACAGCTGTCCCAGCTACATTACATGACCCTGAGCAAGGTTTCTGCAAAAACAAATTAAAAGTAGAGAGACAGCTTTGCATCTTGGTACCTGGGGTGAAAACTCAACGGTGCTTGGCAACCATATTTTAATTTAACTGTTTAATTTAACTGTTCCCTCAGACTCTACATTCACACTGATCCTGTTCTCTCTAATAATCCACAACCACCTGAACCACTAAGAGGAAGCTGGAATGACCACTGAGGGAGATCACACTGATGAAACCTACACGTGTTAGTTCCCTCTGACCCTCTGTGTGTTTGGGCTGAATCCGTGATCACACGCCTCCTGATGGTATCGTGTGAGGGAAAAGACTCTAAAGCTTTGCTGCATACACACTGCTGGCATGACTGAAAACAGATGATGGCTCAGTGGAGGAATAAGCCATCATTGTGTTCTTTGCCTCGGCTTCAGCCACTATTTTCCTGTATCTCTTCTCCGTGTATTGTTGCCTCCATCACGGCATCACTTCCATCGGTCTCCTTTTCAGTCTGTGACAATGCTGCACATGATGACACGTACAGTAAAAGCTTGGTACAATCACTGTTCGTGCTGTTTTGCTTGTCTGGAGGCTCCCGCTCGTTTCCTGTCTTGCTCTCCAATAACCTGCTCTTCGGCTCTCCTGGGAGCAGTTGAAGGACAGCCCGTCTCCGCCTCTCTCAGGATAATATGCATTCATAAAACAAAGCGGTTCTCCCCTGCATCCCTGCTGAACAGGCCTTTCTCTGCAGCCGCTGCATCTCAATTGAAATTTCACACCTTTTGGCTTCCATCAAAAGCTCAGGGGGGATTTGAAATCACTGTTGTTACCAAGAGGACCTTGGAGAAAGGGAAAATTAATTATCTCTCAGGCGGAATCTGGAGGAAAGACTTCAGGGTAATATGTTTCCTGCCACTGTGTAAAACAAAAAACTATTCACATGGTTGATTTTCTTTTGATTGAAAGCAAAACAATCCAGATTTATTGATCTGCAGATCTGAAGATGTGACACCTCTGCAAAATCTGGTCCAAGTGTGATTGAAAAGTGGAAGTTGATGTAGAGGTTTGGACAGTTTTCCAGACTGCACTTCAACACAGATACTGAAATAAAGTCATTGAAATTCTGTAGAAAGAAGGCTGAAGTGCAGCATGATGTGTCTGTGATCCACAAGACATTTCATTTCTTCACCAGCACCAGCAGCTAGACTCCCACAGCTGATGCTCCCATGAACCTTTACAACATATGAAGTATAATATGTGGAGGTTGTGGGTATGAGGGATTTACAGTAAGGCTTTTATAATGTGCTCAGCTGGATGGCCCTCACCAAACATCAGCTTCCTCTGTCACACATTGGCCCTGAAATGATCATCTGTGCAGAAAAAGCTGCAGCAGGTGATTTCAAAGGTTGCACAGTTAATCAGATTCATTTATCAAATCTTTTTAATTGATTAATGAAAGTAACAGTGGATGTCTCCGTCTCCAGCAGGGTGGACTGCAGCACCAGTTTCTTTTCTGCTTCCATGTTTATTTGATTTTATTTTCCTCTTCATTGTGTTTCAGATGATGTGTTTGTGTATTTGATGTGTTACATAAGACTCTGCATTATGAATTATGACCCGTGTGTCGTCCTGGAGGACAGTTACAAACAGCATATCTTCTTGTTTAATTCTGACTTCTTGTTAAACAATTTTCAGTCATTTTGTGTGACTGAGCTGTTTTTCATTTTCATGATTCACTTACACTCATAATGAATAATAGATTACAATGAGGAAAAAAATGGTTTTATAAGCGCAGCAGACACCGGCTGCATCATGAAGCGTGGTGTAATGTGCGGCATCCGACAACAGCAGACGCACAACAGTCGCACAGAGCACACATGAAAACATGGCTGCGTTTGTGAGGAGCTGATGCTCATGGATGCTGTGATGCATCCTGACGAGCCGATGCACAGGTGTGTGGCATCAGATGCTACAGGTGTGGGGCATCTGATGCCACAGGTGTGTGGCACTGCCAGTAAACTTCTTAAACCAACAACACACGGGAACACAAAGGAGGTGGGAGAGAGAGTGTCTGCTCCGAACACAAGCAGCAGCACCCTCCCAGTGGAGGGGTGTGGTGCCATGATTTAGTCTCTTCCAGCTCCTGGGGGGAAAAATTTCTAAAGTCTCTTTAGCTGCTGGACATTTGGAAACGAGCGGTAAATGTCCCAGAAAACCACGGCTCTCAGCTCGAAGACGCTTCACAGAGCTGGCGATGACAGTCTGTGGGATTGTCTCTCTTGTGTTGCCCTCTGCACCGTGATGAGTAAATATCAGCTGCTTATTGTTTTTATTGTTGAGTCTTCAGTTAGTATATTCTCTGTGTCCTGTGGTGCCATGGTCTCGAAATTGCTTGTTATTTCTTTTACATGTCGCCTGCTTATTGTCCGAGTCTCAGATCGAAGCCGATGGCGGCGGTGATGACCCCACCAAGCGTGACGCGTCGCACTGAGACTTGACACCAATGAGAAAATGAGGGAGGCGGTCCGTCGGCGGATCATCTGAGCCCACAGACAGATTGACTTCAATCTGAGCGTAATGGAGAGAAGATTGATGTGAAAGGACGAGCAGAGACGAGCAGACGGTCCAAGACGACCTCACACACAACTAATGAACACACACACAAACACACAACAAGTGGTGATATAAAGTGATGATGAGCAGGAGATGAGAAGCAGCAGATACAGAAACTGTTCAGAGACGAGAGGCTTTTTAAGGTTGCAGTTAACCTTGGACACCATGGTTCACAGCACAGTGTGTGGGTGCAGGAGCAGGACACTCATACACCCGCTTGACAGGACACAGGGATGTAAATGGGCTCAAATGAGCTGTTGGACGCTCCAAACCTTGACTCGTGCTGTTGAAATGGAGCCTCCTTCCACTGGACGTTTTGTCCTCTATAATGTCCCCATCAGTTCGTCCTCAGACAGGCTGCTGAAGAGTACAACAAGGCCAAAGCAGGGTTTCACAAAGGACTCCTCCTCCCTGTACTCCAGCTGGTTCAGACTGTACGTCCTGACACTTCCTCCTCACAGAAAATAAAAGATGACAAAATTAATGTTCTGTGAAAACAGATGGATGATTTTACTCTGCTGAGCGTGCAGCCGCTAACCAGCTGATTTAGAAGGAGCTGTTCCCCGCTGCAGTAAAGAGACAGTCCGCTGTCACCTCGCCTTATGTCAAACAAATTTAAGAATCGTGCTGCTGTGGGCTCACAGGCTCTGAGGGCTGGGTATGAAGGAGTAAACGCTGTTTATGAAAACACACAGTATCCCAACGTGAACCCCAAACAAAAGCAGGGATGCAGCTCAGCATCGTGTCCAGCACCCAGCTCTGTGAGCGGGTCTGACGTGACCGAGCCTCCAGCATCATGAACCCCCCGTGTTACAGTGTATAACAGCATGTTGTGACAGCGGTTCGTTGTTGCGTTGCCAATAATTAAGGGTTTTATCTTTTGTGACCTGCTTCTGTTTGTGTGTGTGTGTGTGTGTGCGTCCACACGCTCGTCCTTGTCCTCAGCATCCTGAGCGTTGAGTGCATGTGAAGTGAACAAAGGCAGCCATGTTTCTTATCCTTCATGTATAATAGATGACGCTGGCAGGTGGTCAGCACTGAAACCCAAACAGCAGGACAACGAAGCGAGGACTGAAATATTTAGTGCTGCTCGGGAAAAAAACTGCATCTGTGTGACATTTGTACAAATAAGCATGGACACTGGAAGAAGACAGCACAGAACACAATATATCCCGGGCCTCTCACACACATTCTGCTTCCACACACACATTTTCACATCCGCACACAGAATGTGTTGATATTCAGATACAGTCAGAAAGTTTCAGATTCCTTCGCTGTTTTCACGTTGGTTTGTTGCAGTATTTTTCATCGTCCTCCTATTTTTGGCTCCCTGTCCCGATTCTGACCCCTCCTCCCCCTAAGGAAAGGAACAGTAAGTACATTTTGTTTTGTCTGAATTTAAAATGTTCTTTGAAAAGAGAAAACTGTGAAATGTAGTTCAGGTCACACAGATTACTGTGGACACCCCCTTCTTTACATGGAAGTGAACAAATAAAGACGTCAAAAGGAAATAAAGGTAGAACGACAGCCATGAGGGAGAAGTTCAGATAATCCTGAATCACCCTCCACACTCACAGCAGGTCTCACATCTTTTGTGCTTTATTACCTTCTCTACCATTTTGTGTGTGTGTGTGCGTGTGTGTTTGTGTGTAGCGTCTGCATGCTCTGCTGCTGCTCTTTATAATAATCAAAGCTACAAACTCACAGTCAGCTCTGAGCCACACACTCCAAACCACCCTGGTGACCTCAGGTTTGTTCCTTAAATTGCTCCCTCTTGTGTCTAAACTACAGCTTAAATGAGTAATTACCTGAATCTCTGCCTCCCTGTTGGTGTCTGACCTCAGCATGAAAAAAAAAAAGGAAATCACATGTCTGAGAAAGATTGTCCACAACGACACAAATCCATGGAGCTTCCTGACACATAAAGAAACATAAGAATATACAGAACATAAAACAGAATCTTCACAGATTCTGCTGGTTCCTGAACCGGAGCCTGATCTCGCCAAGAAGCCACAGGTTCAAGGCCCTGAGTGAACACGCAGTGACGATGTACAGTCGGCTCCTCCAGTCGTCAGAAATGAAGCTCCAGCCTGTAGCGACCTTAAGCATAAACATCCTGAGCTGCTTTCTGGGAAAATCGAACAGGAGCGTACAACTGGGAGCATAAACACATTTATTCATTCCTCCTCAGGTTTGGTGGGAAACCAAAACAAAAAGCTACGAGTTCACTCAGGTCCTTCTGTGCTCAGAGGACATTTCTGGTGGTTTTCACTACTCGAGGACAGTTTGACAGTTTTTCAAACTGCTGCTGCATGCGTCTGCTTTTCAGAAGGATAAACAGTCTTTACTCCTCCTCTGCTCTGAGGGGCTGCTGCTAAATGGTCCTCCGGGTTTTTCAAAGACTCTTGAATCAAGCATGTGGATGAAGAAGTATTCAGCGTTCAGCACGATAAAAACATTTCCAACCACTGAGGGAGATTTAAGGTGAGCACAGAAACTCTCCTCCCTCAGCACATGAATGTGAGAACAAACATCGTTCTGCACGGTCAAGTTCAAACATCACAGTCACGGAAAAATAAAAAAAACATTTTATTAACTCTAAAATTACAGGTTGAATGGTTGAACTGCATAATTTCCCATTTAATCAAATGTGTACATCAACCTCTTGCATAATACTGTATGTAGGAAGAGTCAGTGTACTGTGACAGCTGCTTCGTACTGCATATTCTAATTATTTCCTGTGAATGAAGGTCAGGCTGTGGTCGGTGCTGTTTTTCTGGTTCGCAGAGTCGACAGTTTTATAATAGTGCTGCTGTTTCCACAGTGGCTCCTCGATCCAGGCTCCTCTCAGAGCATCCTCTCTCCTCAGAGTCACTTTTAGGTGACAAGAACGTCCTTTAATGACGATGGACCTGTTGGCTCCTGGGTCACAGGCTGAAGGACAGAGGAGTGATGACAGGAGGAAGCAGAATTAGCTGAATGGAAAGCACTCACCGGCTCCGGCTGCCCGTCGCTGCTCTGACCTCAGGACAGAATAGCTGCTCCTTCAGCCTGACAAAGGCCAGTTATAACCGTTTCCATGGTGACCCTGTCTGCTGGGAGGCCACCTCAAACACTGGGAGCTCTACTCTTCACAGTGGTTACCATCATTAAGAGAAGTGCTCTTTGCAACCCTTCACCTCTGATGTCAGGGACTCCATCACAGCGTGCTCGCTCTCCTCAGGCCCGTCAAAGGCGCCGCTGATCATTGGCTGTTTTCAGATGCGTGATACAAACAGGAGACGAGCACAAGCTTCTGGTTCACTATTCCATGTTGCACCACGTTGCATTAGCTAAAAGCAGTCGCTGACAGAGCCGTGATCACCGATGTACAGACAACAGTCACTTTTTATGCAGATGACTCCCACATCTACATCCACGTGTAGTGTAGCATCGTCCTCTGGAAAATCCTGTTGGTGTTTCCTGTCGGTGTCTCCACAGGTTAGAAGCTGCTTATCTAAATCATCATCTTTGCTTTCTTCACTGAAAGTCTTCCATCGTGTTCAGATTTCACGGAGCTGTCACTCCTCAGCAGCCTTCGTCCGTGACCTTGTTGCTTTGAGTAATAAACCTGGAGATGATTCTTGGCTGAGAGCACTCACAGTTACCGGGTGTCTCTGTAGATTACTGTGGAAGCAGTGACCTTTGAAAAACTCCTTCACCTTCTCCTCCTGTACGTTCACATGCACCGGTCTCTGCTATAGTAACAACAAGCTGATGTATTTAACTGCTGAAGGTTTCCATGTCATCAAAGCCACGTGTACGCTGTACCTCACACATCATCACTGCGCTCGTTTGCTCAGGATGTATTTCCAACCATCAGATGAACATGTGTCTCCCCTCAGCACTGAAACCAAACCTTTGCCTTTTCCCTCTGAGCTGCACTGAAACAGAGGAACTCTGATAGAGAGCTTGTTTTCCTCTCATCTGTATCTCACCCTCTCTCTCATTTCCCATCGGTGTGAGCGAGGACGCACTGTGCCGCCTCGTGGACCCTCAGAGAGGTGTGAGTCCGCTGGGAGGACGCAAGGCTGCAGCAGAAGCAACAGCTGAAGGACGACTTCGGGACGACTGTAATCTCGTCTCTGCCGTCGATAAACCCTTTAATATCACTCCGGTATCAGTCAGGTCTGAACTCGTTTCTGCCAAAATTTCATTATTAGAAATGAATGAAGTTCTGTTTTAATTAGTGAGTCTGGGTCACAGTGAACAACACTCAGTCATTACAATTCATCTTCACCTGTTATCATTATGTTTAATGAGTGGACGGGTCCCCGGCAAGTTGTTTACCTCCCAGATCTGTGCTGGTTATTAATGAGCAATTTATTATGTCATCTGCAGTTCACTCATGATTTATTATTCATACTGATCCTCTCATCAGGTCAAGTTCCACTTCACACCAAACAAGGTTCCATCTTCACTTAAATCCCAGATTAAACAAATACAAGAAGGTTTCAAAGAGGAAATGCAGATGAGTGGCAGACGAGTGGATCAGTTTGAATTAGAAAGCTAACACAGCAAAAGCACATTTCAATTTAACGCTGATTCAAATGACTGAAAATGAACTTAAACAAACATCAGCGCTGAACTAAGAGTACAGCACACACCAAGCAGAAAATAAGCAGCTGTGAAAGTGGAAATGAAAAAAAGAGTCACAGAAAGTTCTGCAGAACAAGGAGCAGGAGTGGGTGGAAAGGTCTGAGGAGGTGAGCATCAGGAAGCACAAGAAGAAGAACGGGTTCGCCAGGATGTTCATACGAGGCTCTGGACAAACTGTGAATCAGTAGGGGGATTGTTTACAGGCCCGAGGAGCAATAATAATAAAAATACTTACTCCAGACATTACCTTTACCCTGTCAGCTCCACAGCACGAAGTCCATGTGCATCCAGCTGAGCCCATCTGTGAACAGAGCACGTCATCTGTGAAATAAACGATGCATGTGGGATGTTCACAAATAAATCATCACTTTTCAAGTTCAAAATGATTTTCACCCTAATCTGAGCCCATACCTGAGGCTGTTCACTGGCAGCTGTCTGTGGAGGTGGATCTCTCTCTGTCTACCCACGGTTAAACATGGACAGCAGAGTGTCCTTCAGCATGGGGAACCATCGTTGATGTGTCTGTAAATCCCCCTGAAACCCTCCAAATTAAAATGTTTGAAAATAAAATTCCTACCTGTCACATCTGTAAATAAAATAAGTTTCATTTGAGTCGAGTCAGCTGCTCACTGATTTAATATAGTCAGTGTTTGATTCTGATGAGAGGCAGTGCACACACACAGACACACACAGTCAATTCTAATGAGACATAATGACACATCAATCAAAGGATGTCTCTCTGTCTCTCTTTTTATTTAATGAGCTTGTTCCTTGTCTTTCTGTCTTCATTATAACTCAGATACTGGACGTCCTGAGGTCCAATAAAAACTTCATAACAAGCCTTTATACATAATATAGTCTTCACCTGGCAGACAGCGCTACATAATAAAAATGAATGGGGACACTTACAGGGCAGAAAACACTTAGAAAAGTCTTAACGGGTACGAGATGTCTCCGTCTGTGTCTCAGGTTCTCTCTCAGCGGTGATTTGGTGGCGTCTCATGGTCCATCATGGCTCTCAGTGTGTGTGTGCATCCAGCTGTTATGGCTGGTTTTACCCACGTGGTCATGGCGACAGGCGCAGGTCGTCGCTGTGACAAACCAGGATCCATCCTTTAAATGTGAGGGGTTAAAGTCATTGACTGCCTGTTAATCTAATTATATTATCTTTTATTGAAATATAAAGATCTCAGTGTTAAATTCATGACGACACTGAGGATAAAACGAACGAGGGAAAAAGTGCAGAGTCGACTCTTCATGGAAGAAGAAGGGATTCAGAGGTAAAACTTTCTTTTCGAAGTTGATTAAGGCTGAACATCCTGCGTCGTTCGGAGGATGATGCATTTCACATTTACAGCCACACTCAGTGAGTCACAGGTAAATCCTGTTCAGCCCTGTTAGCACCTGCTGAGCTGTTTAATAATAGTGTGAACTGTTGTTTGCATGTTGCCAAAATCCACTTCAGGTGAGCTTTTCTTCCGTTCCCTAACGAGCTAATCTGACGCACCTGGCGTCCTGCAGACCGTCTCTGCCTCAGCTCTGGTGCTAATGTGAGTGTGAGAGGAGGATAATGAGAGCAGCAGTCTCTTATTCTGAAAGGAGCAAATCCAGGCTCCATGGGAAGAGGGGACAGTCACACCTGACTGGAAACACAGTGTGTAACCTAATGAAATGAACTGAATCTGCCTTTTTACAACAGCATCATGACACGAGGGCTCTTTCCTCATGACAAGACAAATCTCATTTTATCAGCTGAGCTGAATAGTTTGATTCCAGCTCACTGGAGAAACTACCAGATTTACAGTGAGCTGACAAACTGGACGCTGGCAGCTCAGTCCTGTGCATCTTTATGCAAACTTGACTAAAAGACTCGTTAAACTCTCTGCACCTCCTGGACGAATAAAAAGAAAATAAGCTTTTAATTTTCTAAACAAACTATAAATCCTGCTATTCTGCAGATCGCGTTTGTCAGGGCGTCGAGCTCCACGTCGGTAAAATACAGCTCGATGCCGAGAGATGAGCCCGAGAAAGCAGCTCATTAATACATGTTTCTGCTCTGCGGCGTAATATCCTGACTCAGTGAATGGATGGGGAATAAATCAGCGCCGCATTCTGGCAGAAGAGCGAGCGGAATCCATTTTCATAATTTGAACATAAAGTCCTTTGGCTTCAAAACACTTTGAGGGTCAAACTCCCCATAACTGCTGTCAAATGTGTAACAGGCTGAAGAATCCCTCAAGGCTCCGAACTCTCCAGGAACAAGATAAGACACTGAGAGATGGAATATGCCTCCCCCCTAAGTCCTGCCTCCACCTGCTAACCCCCAACCTCCTCCATCACCATCCCCGTTTCCCCTTTTCCCCTCCGACTTATACAAAATAAAAGCCCCAAGCTGTGGTTTGATCCATCATTACCATAGATTAACTTACTCTAACAGTAAGAGATGCTGCCTCCACAGACTGACGCTCACCTCTTTTATCTCAGGCCCACAGACACAGGAGGGCAAGCGGGAAAACCAAGCTACATAAAGAGCAGCACTTTAATTATGCCACTTAATGTATGCACGGGGAAAATTGGTGGAAAAATTGATGCTGAAAACGAACACTGAGGCACTTTAGAGGTTACATAAGTAGTGATTTGTAATGAATTTGAGTGTTATTCCCCCAAGAATTAATTGTCTGTTTAAAATTAGTACAGTCAGTTTGGTAAATCCATTCTGACCCATATACTCAGTGTGGGAGGCTCAGCTCTAATGTGCAATTAACAAGAGGCACAAAAGTAAACAACTTTTGGTTTTTGTGGAGGGAGAAAGAAGCGTCTTCAAAGAGAACACGTTTAAACACAGAACGTTTAACACACCAACACGTTCCACTTTACATTAACACCAATAACCTGGAGACATTCAGAGTCTCTAACAACCTGGAGACAAACAGGTTCACGAACACGTTCTGTTTCTTATGTTGTGAGTTTCCACTGATTGTTCGTGTAAAAGCAGCAGCTCAGGTTAACGTCAGTCCGTCTGAAAGACGCTTCTGCTTCCTGATTCTGTCTCGTCTCTGCCGAGCTTTTCTCGGTTTGGAAACCGACTCAGTTTTTACATTTTAAGAAACGATATTCACCAACATGAGATATGGGATCAGCCCAACGAAGACACAGACAGATGGAGACCTTAGTTCCATCTCTGCGAGGAGGACATTTTGTCCCAGTCATCACTTTGACACGTCTTTAAAGGGCTGAGGGTTCAGACTCTGTGCAGGTCAGTGAACGAGCTGAGGGAACGGATATACTGCTGCACTGATGAGTGGATGGATTACAGGTGTGCAGGCTGATTGGCAACAGGTAGCTGGGAGAGAAGCAGCACACACACACACACACGCACACGCACACGCACACACACGCACGCACGCACGCACGCACGCACGCACGCACGCACACGCACACACACACACACACACACACACCATTTGATCAGAAGCGACAGATTTGGCAGCAACAAAAAATCTTTTGAAATTTTTCAAACATCAATATTCACCAGGTCAATATTACATTAAATGGATCAGCGCTGGAGAAAACCCTGAGTAAAAGAAACTATCTCTGTTTCCTTTCATTTCACAGTGAATGAACCAAAGCACAGAGGAATAATAAATGAGAAATACAGTCAGAGACGAGGACAGGGAGACGTGTTGGACACAGTTACTTTTTTCCCATCTTGTCTCATCAGCGTCCTGATGGCAGACATTCTGATTGTGACTCAGTGTTTCTCTAAATCAGAGGTGGGAGTGTGGACAGGACGTCCACCCTGACCTGTTTATCTGATTGCATTTAAAATGCAATCTGTGCTGCGGCTGCTGTGAAATGTGTGACTCTTCCACGGATTTCTCTCCGTGTGATCACTGAAGTCCTCGTTCTCTGACTCACAGCGACTGACACCAAACCTTTAAAGCTTTTTAATGTTTCCTGTTGGAAAATTTCCTTCTAACTGCTGCAGATGACAAAAGGTGAAACAGAGGAGCAAATAAAAAACTCACAGAGAATAAAGTGAGCGAAAGATGCAGGATATTTTAGAACAGCTGTGATTTTTACTGCCTCTGACCTTCGTGTACATTTCTCACAAAGACCGAGCTGAAAAACGGTTGTGAGCGTTTTCCGGTTTCTGCTGGTGGTCGGTGCTCTGCAGAGAGGGCAGGCTGGCTGCACAGACTCCCTCAGGTGACTCTGCCTCTGCCTGAGTGGGAGCCATTAAACCACTGCACCGTTTCTGGCTCTCATTCTTCCTCCGTCTGCGACCGTTCTGGCCACTTCCTGCCTCGACAGTAATCACAGGCTCTTTCCTTCATCCCTCATCTTTCCAGCTCAGCTCTGTTTGACAGACACGCATGGTGTTGTTGCTATTTTTCTGATTTATCCACCCATCACTCAGCCTCTCTCTAGGCTCTGCGTTTCTGGCTTTGTCCTCCTCATCATTGCTCCTGCTGAAATAAAAACCTGAGGCAGAGTCCGTCAGCTCGGAGCTCCTCTTCTGACCTGATGTTTCTGCATGTAACAGCAGTGATAATAACTGTTCGTGTCCACGAGTCAACCACTGCAGACTCATACTGTGCAGCCAAACTTTGCTCACATCCACAGGACTTTATTTTCTGTCTCGGTGAAAATCCCAGAGTTTCCAGAGATACCAAATATATCAGAGTGAATTTGGTGAAAATATGGATAAAATAACTTGTAGAATATTTCTATTTGATATAACGATGCAGCCATAAAACATGGAAGTTGGGGTTTGAGTGTAAACATCTCAAAGCTTCAGCTTGTTGGAATAAGATGATACAGAATATTTCTGTGACTATTTTTATTCTGCATGTGTATCCAAGAACTCTGAAGCTGCAGAAAATATGAATCAAGTTGTTTTTCCTGTAACATTATGTAATCGTCTCTGTGAAGGCGTCGATGAACAGAATGAGAAATGAGTTAACACACTTTAACATGGAGCATCAGGGCTTTTCCTCAGTCCTGCAGAACCTTTAAAAGTTTGTTAGTGGATTCTGGGCCGAGGATTCGTTTAGATGAAGACGTAGCAGCTGAGATGATTCAACATGAATCATCTGTCTGCAGCTCTGACACACGAGCCTCACACTCCGAGGAAAACCCGCCGACAGAGGCAGCAGCTTGGAAATCAATGACTTCAGAAGACGAGGAGTAAACAATAAACAGGACGTACACAAAACACAGGGACATGACGTGGTGCAGACTCCAGCATGGACACAGACATGGAAACATGGAAACGACGAGACTTAAACACACAAGGCAATGAGCAACAGGTGAAACCAATTAGGGCGGGGCAGACAATCACAAAGGTGGGAAACAAGACAAAGACAGGAAGTAGAATAAGAGCCATGATTTCAAAATAAAACAGGAACTATGAGCAAAACTTAAACTTAACAAGAGTCCAAAAGTCCAAACGAGGGTTTAAATCAACCAGAAGGGTTCAGAGGTCAGCCCCTGCATCACGGGCACAGAATCGTTTCCATCTTAAATTCATGATAATTATTAAACAACTAAAAACTCCTTAGTCCTCCTGAGTCAGAGACTGAAACATGTTTATGTAAATACAGATCATGTTCAACAGAAATTTTGTGCAGTCAGCGACAAACCAGGCTGGAGACTCTGCTGACCATAAAAACATTTCATCAGTGTTTCAGCAGAAAGTTTAGGATCCAATTATGATCTAACTGTTATTTAAGAGACGAGCTGATAATTAAACATTCAGGAGACGAAGTTCTATTTCGCAAGAAAGTGATCAAGTTGAATTTTTTATTGCTTATCAGCACAAAAGTTTGCTGTCAGCAGCTTTAGTCCCAGAATGCATCAGCATCAGATATGAAGAGTTGTGTGTGTGTGTGTGTAACATTGTGTGTGACCTCTCCAGGTGTATGCGATCCATCTCCATCCTCCCATCCAAACAATCCTTCCTGTTTGCCTCCATCTTTTATTCATGCTCAGACTGTGCAGTGCTCCTGGAGCGTGTCAGCTGGCCGGCTGCCATAAACCTCCACCAGCTGAGATGAACGTATGAAAAGACAGAGTTAGACTGAAAAAGCAGCAGAGTGAAAGGATTTTTACGTTGTTCAGTGTAGCTGCAGAGAGAAGAAGGGAAAACATGGGATCAGGCAGACCTGTGCAGCTCCTCAGAGTTGAGGTAAAAAATTTCAGGTGTGTAGTGTACAGTTCCTAACATTCGCTGCGTGGTAAACTTTACCTGCAGAGCTTTTCTTCTGAGAAGCTTTTCTGAAAATCAGCAGTTTTCTACCAAAACTCACAGTAAACGATGACACAAACTCACAGAACACAAACAAATAAAAGCTGTGTCACAACCTAAAACACACTTTATACTCCTGAAGCTGCCAACAAGGCTTTGTCTGATTGTTGTTGCAGATAAATTGTGTTGATGTCTGTGAGGTTGGTGGAGACGCTGAGGGATTCACCTCCACCTCAGGTCTCCACATCGTCACTGCACTAATATTAAAACCTGATCCCACATGACAGAGTGGCATCAGAGTGATGGAAAACTTCTGATGGCTGAACACATTCACTCCATGAAGAGGAGAGAGAGAGGACAAAGAGCTGGGGGGTCGGGAGCAGGAGGCTCACATTCAGGCTGACATTTGTCTGGACCTGAGTGATTGGATGTGATTGTCTTTAATTAAAAAGCTGTGCCTGTGCTGTCAGGTTGGCTGCATTTTGGCTTGTTGCTCTAGTGTTTACACCAAATCTGAAAAGCTCTACACAATGGAATACACGGCGAGCTTTCATAGTTTTTAATAAAACTCCAGTCTGCACCTGCAGCGTCCCCTCGTTCAAAGCCGTTTTACGGCTCGATCCGCCGCTGTGTTGTTCTCATCAACGTGAGACGACAGACTGAATACAGAGCGGCAGTGGAACAGAAAACAACTTTTCATGATTAGCTTTCTGAAAAATATTTTGCTGACCTCAGCTGCTCTCAGGTGTGGTCAGGACACAGGTAACCGTCGAGCTGAACAGTTTCATCCTGTCCAATCCGCAGTTTCTCCTGATTCTGTCCACAACAGCAAACAGTCACTGCAGCTTCAGTGTGTTTATTAACCCGCCCCCTCCACAAACACTCACAGTTCCAAATCTGTGCTCATCAATCTGCTCATTATCTCCTTTCTGCAACTCAGTCAAGCACAAGCTAATTTAGGAAGCGCGGAGCCTGTAAATGGCTAATCAATTACAGGCTAAAGTAAATCCAGCCCAACAAACTCGGTCTGATGTGTGGCTGTCGGGGAGTGGAGACAGCACAGGTTACTGTAGCACGGCAGCACACGAGCCAGCTAACATCTGTCAAGAGACGACGGCTCTTAATTTATTTAACACTTTGGCTTCGTGAGGAAATTCACAGAGACAAAAGGCCTCTGAGGCAGGAGGGAAAAATCCGTCCCCCTCACACGTTCTGCCCTCAGTCCACAATCTGCATTAAACAGTGTGAGACAGATGTTATGAGAAATGAAAAAGGCACAGATGCAGCAGGGAACACGGAAAAAGAAGCAGTTCAGGGTGTTTTTCTCCTCCATTCTCTCCTCCCTCTGACTTATTCTGCGTCTCTGTGATTCAGCATGAGACTCAAGAAAAGTTTGTCACAAACTGTTCTCAGGCGTCAGCTGAGCCCGTCTGTAAAACCTGATCCGAAGGAGCAAAAAGAAAACAGCAGCACGGATCAGCCGCTTCATCTGCTGCTGCCCCTCAAAATGTCAATCACATTACACACACACACACACACACACACACACACACACACACACACACTCAGCTGTTCACCTCAGGACGTGCGTGAGCTCAGCAGCCAATCACAGCAGCGACAGGTGTTAGCATCGTGTCATCAGTGGCTGAAACAAAGACAACAGAGTCAAACAGATCCAGAGATTAACTCTTCATGTCGCACGAAGTGGGAAATGATTTGGAGAAAGGAAGGAAACGGAAATTAAAATACAACCAGGTGTTTCATCATTTACAGCAGCAGGAAGTTTCAGTCCCATCAGCCAGAGAGAAAACTCTTCACTCGAATTCTCTGTGTTGTTTAAAGATTCACTTACTTAAAAGTACAAGTCTGCAGCCACAGTCCAAACAGTCTCACTGAGTAAATTTGGATCCAAGTCAGTCTGTGCACAGAAGGTCAATTACCACTGAATCCCAGAGCAGCGAGGGAGGATTTGAATAATGAATGAGGAGTCAGGGCTGTGCAGGAGTCTGGAGGTCTGAGTTAGAGCCAGCGAGTTTGTCTGAGCAGGTGGTTTGATGCACATATCACTGCACATGTCCAGGCCTGCTGACAGTGTTATTGGATAGATGTGGTTTGTAGTTCAGTTGTTTGCGTAGTTAACTTGCAGAGCGAGGCACTGACTGGTCCAGCGCTCGGTCTGACCCGTCGCCCACGCTCTGACTCGGCCTGCACTTGTGTTCCTGGACGCGTCTTTTGACGAAATGTCGACCAAATGGGTGAAAATAATCCATCATGGAAGCGAAGTCAGCAGAGTTATGGAGGAACATCCACGCTGTTGCTTTTCTTTGATTGCTTCTGCAAATGGCTCCTTAATCAAACCCCTGAATGGGTGAAATGGTTTTACTGCTGATTAGATGGACCTGGCTCGGCCCTCTAAGAGACGACATGTCCTCCATCTCACTCGTCATTCACTCTCTCTGTTTCTCTGCCCCCGTCTTTCTCTCTCCTCTCCTTCTTTCATCCACCACTTCACTTCATTTTTTTCTGTTGCTTTTCACTTTATTTCTTTTTCTTGCACTTGGTTGAAACTTGGTTAAAGTCAGACAGATCGTAAAGCCGTGTCCTCTGGGACCTCTGGGTGTGGAGGGACAGACGTGAGACAAAGACACAAATGACAGGTGTACACAGGTGTGTCTAAAAACAACCTGAAGTCAGTTATTGTGGTTTGTCGACACTGTCGGCGTGACTCTGATCACATGTGATACACGTATTTTTAGGCTCAGTGTGACTCAGACTTTCTGAGGACGTCGTCCTTTCACAGTTTTCCTGCACGTCCATCAAAACGTAAACGCTGCCAATTTGCCAAAAAGAGTTCAGACGCAGTTTCCTTTGGTTCATGCCACATTCACAGCTCCTTGCTGTAAACAAGCTTTACTGCAGCTCGTACGGCCACGTACGAAAAATGCCATTCAGACTGTGGCACAAAATCCTGGCACGTGGCAGCAAAGTGTGGGAAGCAGGGACATGAAAAGAGTAATCAGCCACATAAGAAGGTGCATAGTCTTCATACTGAGACGAGCGTCCACTCAGGAAACCGCCCGGTGAAGAATTCAGCGTGAGCCTTCGAGCGCTGGAGGTCGGAACCAAAACAGAGCTTTGTGTCCGACACAAACGGAGAGGGTTCGTGTGCTGAGGTGAATCAATGGACAGAAACGTTTTCACCACCACAGAGAATAAGAGGCCGAGGTCAGCGGAGATCTGTAGGAGAGTGTCGTCGGCCCAAAGAGAGGCTGCCACTGTTACTGATTCATGTCATGTTGCTTTATTTCACATGTTTCCGTCCTGTCTTCTCTGTGTCTCTGACTCTGTGTCTCCGTCTGTACTACGATGGTGTTTCAATCTGCACTGCTTCAGTTGTGTGAACAGACCCATTCAAATTCCACACATGTACACAGGACACACACACACACACACACACGTACAAATGTGCTGCAGACTGATAACAGATCCTCTTATTAGTCTGTGAGTGAGTGAGATAGACAAACGGAGAAAGAGGACGTCTGAGACACTGAGACGCAGAAATAGGACGAGGGGAAAAATGTTAAAGATACTGAGACAGAAAAAGGACAAACCAGTTAAATGAGAGGAAACCTACAGCCTGTGACGCTCTGCTACAAAGCAGAAAACAAAACGGTTCCATGTTTGAAAAATGGGAGGAAAACCTCAGGATTCTCACATCATACATCAAACCGCGTGGCAACGTGTTTTTCTCATGTTCTGGGTCTCAGACCACGTACTGTCCAAATCTAAATCTGCCTTTAGCCAAGGACGATGACCGTGTCAGGGGACGCTGTGGGACAGAGTGTGTGTGAAGTTATTCTGATCATTATTCTGATCTGAGGAGGTCTTCACGGGTCCACCTGGCCCAGTGTTTCTCATCCCATCACAGCAAACACTGATTATCATATTGAGCTCCTGTCATACGTCATTAAAACCGTGTTTGTTCAGATTTTTGCTTTGAAACATGAATAAAGCAAATCAGACGAGAAGGCAGAAGATGCCTTCGGTGCATTCAGAGCGAAGCCCGGCTTATTTTATGGTTTATGAATGTCGATCATCACACACACCATAAAGCACAAGCAGAGAAAGAGCCAAACAGAAAGGTCAGGCTGGTCACAATAACAGCACAGGCTGAGCAGCATTAGCATGGAACAGGTGGGAGAGGGACCGGTGGACGTCTTTGTCCTTGTCAGACAATCATGAGAAGAAAGCGGAAGAAGAAGGACGTAGACCCTGACCGTGTCCTCGGCAGGTAAACTGCCTGTAGCCGAGCAGGAGCTCAGCTGTCGGTGAATGTGGGGACGGAGAACGACACAAGAACCATCTGAATACAAACTGGAGATGTGAGCAGTGATGTAGAGGTCTGATACCAGGCCGGGATTCTCCTTTCACCTGAGGCACAGATGTTTCAGCTCTTCAGTGAGATGAACGAAAGAAAGAAAACCCACCGAGTTACAGAAGCCAGAGGAAGAAAGACGAAGACGGTGAGGAAATACCGTTCCCCACGGAGCCGAGCTGAACACATGGTATGATCTGACATTAGTGAACAGACACTGGTGAACGCTGAGGAAGAAAATGAAAAGAAAGTCAAACAAGGAATGAGAGGTAAAAGAGAAAAATACAGTCTGAATGAAAGTGTGTGGTTACTCACAATGATCCTGAATAATTCGTATCCGAGGCCGAACAGAAACGTGTTATCACCTCAGGAGCCTGAAAAATAAGAATCTCCGCACATTTCCTGTCACGAGTTTTAATGCTTAAAGCGAAAGGAGAAAAATTCAGGAAGGATTTTATCAGAAGTTTGTTATCAAAGGCGAGGGGGGGGGGGGGGGGGGGGGGGCAGGAAGGGGCGGAAAAGGTAAAAAGAGGATAAGGAAAGGCAGTAAGAGGACAGAGAGAGAGAAGAATTCAACACTGAACTTTGGACTAAGACACAGATTAACACGGACTCACTGACTTCCTGCTTCCACCTGAGGTCACCTGACAATACGACGTCACTCTGGGTCACAATAAGCTGCTAACACACTCAGAGAAGGGGCTTATGGGTAACTGAGGTTTCAACATGAACACACACCTCCAGAGTCAGGATTCTCCTGAACCAGTTACCTCTAACCTCCAACAGCAGAAACACACACACACAGACACACACAGACACAGACACACACACACACACACACACACACACACAAACACAGACACGCACACACAGACACACACACAGACACGCACACACAGACACGCACACAGACAAACACAGACACACACACACAGACACACACACACACACACAGACACACACACACAAACACAGACACACAGACACACACAGGGTTGTCCTGTAGTTCACCAGGAGCAGATACATCTGATGGATCACTGCTGCCCCCCACTGGTCAACAACAGAATATTTCACAGAGCTCCAGGTGATAAGACTGGCTTCAGCTCACGTATTGATCATGTTATTTCTTCCAGCCCTGAGAGAAGCCTTTCCAGTGCAAATGATGGGGAACAACATTTTTCTCCTTTGTGATTCCAGAAAGAGGGAAAGCAGCGAAGAGACGTGGCGAAGGAACAGAAGA
>NC_054412.1:965832-973332 GCF_017976425.1 Toxotes jaculatrix
CAGCTGAGACAGCACACCTGAGCCGCAGTTTGTCGTCACCTGTGATCAGAAAACGCGTTACAGTATTTACAGAATGAGGCAGCGTGCACAGTTTATCCTCTGTG
Source organism: Toxotes jaculatrix (assembly GCF_017976425.1). Lineage (NCBI taxonomy): Eukaryota > Metazoa > Chordata > Actinopteri > Toxotidae > Toxotes > Toxotes jaculatrix. Next base: position 965,937 of record NC_054412.1, read on the forward strand.
ATGTTTTGGTTTTCTGCAGCTATGACAGTTTAATGTTCGTTTCCTTTTTACACGTCTTCATTCACATGAAATATGATTTTCAGTCGTAGCAGTCGTCCACTCAGATTGACTGTGTATTGTCTCTGTCACCGTAGTTGCTTAGGGAGGCAATTGACAAAACAAAGAAATGCTTCGCTATGAAGGAGCAGGAGCTGGCCATGAAGAAGAAGGTAAAGAAACGTCTGTAACGCGTCTCTGTCTGTTCTCTTCTAACCAGTTACTGGTTCAGGCTGCTGAGTGGAAACTGCAGGCTCAGACATTCAGAGAGCAGGCGACTGTCATGCAGGCACAGGTGAATATTCACTAAACTACCACGAGGACAGGTAGCACACACCTGGCAGCAGCAGGGCAGGTTACTGAACGTCTTACAGGAAGGCAGGTCATACGTCTAAACACCTTAACTACACTGTTATTACACCAAACATCGCTTTATGTACAGCACTGTTCACCAAAAACAGAACCTCATGCAGTTTTCTGATCAGTAACACTATAATAATAATAATAATAATAATAATAATAATAATAATAATAATAATAATACATTAAATATTGAGCAGTAGGTAGAAAAGATGGAGGGATCTGGATTATACAAGATTTAAAGAGACTTTTCTCTTTTTCAGTTTTAATGCTCCTAGAGTCTGTAAGCTCTTAATGTAAAATCAGGCCAGTGTGAATGATTAACGGCCTCCTGCTGTGTGTGTGTGTGTGTGTGTGTGTGTGTGTGGGTGTGTGTGTGCATGTGTGTGTGTGTGGCCCGTGATTAACGGATGATGCAGTTTGTAATTCATCACTTAGAAGCCTGGTTTATTTTTATTTTTTTTAAATAATCCTGATTTGAATATTGTGCTCGTGTTTGTGTCTCAGTCTGACTCTTACCTGTTCACCTGTCCACAGCTGACCCTGTACGCAGAGAAGTTTGACGAGTTTCAGGGGACGCTGGCCAAAAGCAACGAAATCTTCGTCCGCTTTAAAAAGGAGATGGACAACGTAGGTGGTGAACACTTAGACACCAGGCTTTCAGGTGCCTCGTGCAGAACTCCCCTGTAAACAAGTCTGGACATCCAGTCTCACGATTGTCTCAACTTGTCCTCTTTTAGATGTCGGCCAAGATGAAGAAAGTGGAGAAGGAGTCGGGTCTGTGGAGGACGAGGTTTGAGAACTGCAACAAGGCTCTGACCGACATGATGGAGGAGGTACGATGATGTTTTCCCATTGGTCAGAGGCAGGCAGAGATCCAGTTTTTATTCTCATCATATCTCTCTTCACTTCTCATTTTCTCCATCCTTCGTTCTCGTGTTCCAGAGAACCGAGAAATGCAAAGAGTACGACCTGTTCGTCCTGAAGATTCAGAAGCTGGAGAAGCTGTGTCACGCCCTGCAGGACGAGAGGAGGGTCCTCTATGCCAAGATCAAAGAAGTCCGCCACGCTAACACAAACCTCCCATCAAAGGTCTTCGGCAGCTCCAACTCAGAGACTGCTGACAAACCTGTCCTGAATCCTGAGGAGCTCCAGGAGCTCCAGGAGGAAGACCCGGTCCTGACAGAAGACATGGCTCGTCTGAGGGAGGAGCAGGCCAAGCTGCAGCAGTTTGCCGCCTCCCTGTTGACCACACCTGCCGACAACGAAGACGACAATGATGATGATATAGACCTTGAAGAAGACATCGTGGCTTCTGCGTTTACCCAGTTCAAAACCAAAACTCAGGTCAAAGAGGAGCTGGATTCAGTCTCTGAGCAGGGGGGAGATGTAAAATCAGAGGCAGCAGGAAGTGATCTCACACTGCCAGAGGAAATGGAGGTTCAAAAGCCAGATGTGTCAACACCAGAAGGTCCAGCACCTGAGGAGAAGACGTCTGAAATGACAGATCCAAAACCAGAAGCAGTAAAAGTCCAAACACAAGTCGAGGTGAAAGCAGAGGAGCAGATCCAGCAGCAGCCTTCTGATCAGGAACCAGCACCAGAGGCTGAGAAAGTCGAGGCTGATCCACCAACAGATCCAAAACCAGGAGCAGCAGAGGAGGAGCCGAGTGAGGTCAAACCAGTGGCCCCAGTAGAAGACGAGAACCTCCAGCAGCAGCAGCCAGCTGAACCAGTGCAGGTGTCAGACGAAGCAGCTGCCCCCCTGAACGGCGACTCCTCTAAGAAACAGGCACCAAAGAAAAAGAAGAAGAAGGTCAGCAAGAACTCCAGCTAAGGTTTAGGCTGCGCAGACGTGTATGTGTGTGTGTGTGTGTGTGGTGTTATTGTGGAGTAGAGTGTGTGTGTGTAGCTGAAATCACATTAGGCCTTTCATCTTTTGTAAAGGTTAAAATCTTTAGTTTGTCCCAGCTGGAGCAGCTGACGTGTTCTCCCATCAGTTCCAGTGCCACCAGCTGAGGACAGACCAACGAAGCGACTGTATTTCACAGTTTCAGTGTCAGATTGAGTTTGGTCTGTTTGGTGAAGTGAGACCACAGTGACAGGCAGAGCAGTGTTAGGTGCCATAAACTCTGTGTCAAAATATCCCAATCGTTATTTAATAGGCTGCGTCATCGAACCGCGACGCGTTACGACGACTCCAATAAAAGGATTTTTGGATTATTTGACATTCGTCTGCTTTTCTGTTCTGTTATTTGTCTGAATGTTTGCATCCAAATTACCCAACATTTCTTTCATGGACGAACACGTTTCTTGTTGATTTACATGTTATGAACCTCACTGATACACTGGTTGTCCACAGATCTCATGTTAATGTCTCTGTGGGTCAGTGGACAGAAGACCTGTCTAACGTAACGTTAGATTTTACATCACCTGCAGTGGAAGAAAACATCCATCAGATGAAGCTGCTTCCTCAAACAGGTGAAGGGTTTCACACCTTTCTGGGACATTCATGATGCAGTTTCATGTTACAGCCACTAGATGGACACAGAGTTCTTCATGGTTTTTTGTTGTTGTTTGTTTTTGATGAGTTGAAGGTTCCAGAGAAGAGTTTTAGTGTCAGCTCTTTTCCTCTGCGATCACAAAGAGCACAGAATTAATTCATGAATATAAAAGTTAAAATTTCTTCATTCTGAGCTGCTGGAATGATTTCTACGCTGATCTGATCCAAATGGTCTTTTATAAGTTTAACAGTAGAATAATCTTTTATCAGAGGTGACTAACAAAATATGCCACAGACCCTGAATGAAATCAGCCTCAGAGGAGACAGGAAGAAAGGATTTACCCCCGTCTCTGTCTCACCAAGGACACTTTAAAAATGAAGCGTTTAAATTCCACATTTTGTGCAAGAAAAAGAAAAGATCAAAAAGACAGAAAAAATGGAAAGAAAAGAGAAGTACAAAGGATTTTTTAAATTTAAGATAAGAGCCTAATCGACAGACAGGAAGACTTGGACAGAGATATGGAGGAGGAGGATTTGATTTGAGGCAGAAGTGAAGTGTTTCTGAACAGAAGATAAGAGTTGACTTAATGAGTCTGTGTGGATGTGAGAAGGATCTGAGCAGAGACACTTCACTTTCTGTGAGATTAGCTGAGCAGTTATCTTTTCCTTAAATACAGTTCATCATGCTGAGATTCATCCAACCTGGAAGAGAAATAAACATCAGTTACTCAGCAAACGCTGCTGAATGTCAGCTGACAAAAGAACCTTTAACCAACAAGGGATTAGTTTCTGCCGTGAATGCTGCCTGAAGCATCCTTTGATTTGTTGACAGTTAAACATATATAAAGTAAACTAACCTTTAAACTGTAAAACGTCAACTGTCTCTCATGTCTCAGAAAATTACAGAGGACACGACTCTGTGTTTTCAGTCGTAGCTACAGCCTGGACTGTTTTCCTGTGACTGGTTTCCATGTTCTTGTAAATGTGGTCTGTTTCACACAGAGGGCCAACATTCATGGAAACACTGAGGTGAAGTGAAGGTCACAGCTCCGTTTAAACTCACGGAGAAACGAGACTTTTCTACAAACTCGGAGGGATTTTAGCTTTAAATCCTGACAAAGTGAGTGTTCAACAGGAAACTGCAGGTGGAAAATGTAAATGAGTGGAATCTATCACGTTTAAGAGGAGTGTGTGTGTGTGTGTGTGTGTGTGTGTGTGTGTGTGTGTGTGTGTGTGTGTGTGTGTGTGTGTGTGTGTGTGTGTGTTCCAAACAGCCTATCTGCAGGAAACATGCCAGTCGCCTGCCTGCATGCAGGAGGCAGGTTTCTCATGTGCTGTGATTAAACTAAGCTGCGTTTCCAGCATCATGAGCCTGAAACACACTGACAGACATGTTAATGCTCTACCTGCTGGCCTCTGTTTAATCCCCATGTCAAAGCCTTCACTGCACACACACACGCACACACGCACGCGCACACACACGCACACACACACGCGCACACACACGCGCACACACACACACACACACACACACACACACACACACACACACACACAGCAGATGCTGAACCTGCAGCAGGGATTTGTTCAGACACTCAGAGCCTCAGTGAGTCTGGTGCTGGCTCTGGTTCTCTGGTTCTCTGGTTCTCTGGTTCTCGGTCGGTCCGGTTCATCCCGAACGAGTTGGACGGGGTCGGGGTCAGGGCTCTGTGCAGACCAGTTAGGTTTTTCAACACCAAACTGGGAAAATAATTTCTTAATTAATCTGCTCTGTGCTCAGGGTCAGTCAGGAAACAGGAAGTGGCTTCGCCCTGAGTGTTGACACAAAGATGGAAGCTATTGTTTCAGAAATATTAAAGCCCATATCACTCTTCATGATTCTTTGATGTGTTGAACTTTCACTTTTCATCAGTTAACAAAATCACTGGAAACTAAATTATGGGGTAAATAACCAGCTCATGAGTTAAACCAACATTCAGGTGATCAGACGGCTCAGGGCGGAGCTGCGGAGCTCAGGATATCACAGCGGTGAATCATGAGCTTGTGACTCTCGCTCAGACACAGACTCCCGGGTGTTTCTCTCTGACTGATGTCTTTGTTGGTTGAAAATCACCTCCAGGTTCTCAAACTGCCTTTCTCCCAAAAAAATATCTTCATTTTATAAAACTGTCCAAAAAAAAGACGTTTCATCTGTTTGTGGAAAAGAAGCAGTTTTATGTGTGTGACCAAAACAGAGGACCAGCTGAACCAGTTCATGCTCAGACGTGTTTCCTGTTCAGGCTCTGATCCCAGTACAGAGAGATTTTTGGGTTAGGTTCTTTGTTCCATGTGTGTGTCTGTGTGCGGCTCTGTGTGTGTGTGTGTGTGTGTGTGTGTGTGTGTGTGTGGGTCTTACTGATGCAGTGTGTGATGGTGTTGGCTCCTCACAGCTCAGTGTACAGCACAGTGATGTGTGTCAGGGTTGATGAAGACACTGTCGGATGCTGCTGTCTGTAATGAACAGAACACACACACACACACACAGAATATCTGTTGAGTTTTACACAGTACACAGGCAGATGTGAGCAGAGTGAGGGTCATGGCCTGGAAGCCGACTGCACTCATTTCCTTTTTTTTTCAGAATCAGAACTCGTTCTGTGAGCCGACGGTGATTTGATCGGACAGATGACTGCAGCTGTAATTTGTGCCTGTCAGAGCTTCAGCGCAGCACAATCCGACGCGCTGCTCGGCCGTGATGTCTCACGCTGAGCCACTGTCCCGCTCTGGTGTCAGACACTTTGGCTGCGTCCCATTTCAGCCGCCTCCTTCACAGTCCACACTCACAGAGCGAATATGTCACTATGAGCTGACGAGGCTGCCTCTGTGCCAAAGGAAACGGCTTCTTCAGCCTTCAGATGACGCTTCGTTGGAAAGAAGAGGCTCCTAAAATGAGACGGAGCTGCCGACGTCTCTGACACTAACCTGCTGTCCTGCTCGGTGTCAGAGCTCCAGGCTCATGAACACACAGGTGCTGGCCATCCTGCTAATGTTTGATTTAAAAACACTGAGCTGAGAAACGAGCAGCGTGGACAGATTCAGAAAGTTCAGCGCATCGTGGCCGTTCAGTGAGACACATGTTTGAGTCTCTGGCTGAGCTTCCTCCCACTGACATACTTTAATAAAACATGATGTGGATTTACAGGCAGACAGGTGACACACAACACGAGGCAAAATACTGATAAAAGACACGGTAACAAGAACAGACGTCCACAGCATGGACAGCTCTGAAGACAACTGAGCAGGAGAAAAGGGGCCGGTACAAATACAGGGGACAATATGAGGAACAGGTGTGTGGGCTAATGGGAAGCAGGTGAGCAGGAGGGGTGGAGGTTACTGTGATAACTGAGTCAAACTGAAAGCTTGAAACAGGAAGACGTCTCTGCTCTTTCCTGCTCAGAGCCACAGACATGGCTCTGTTTCAGAGAGGGCCTGGGGTTCTGGGGTCCTCGGTGGTGATGGGGGCTGTTTGCTGGGTGTACAGTGTCGGTTCATAGTGTTTTTGGGGTCAAACTGAACAAACGAGTAAATAAGAAAACCTCGGGTTTGGAGCAGGGACTGGCTCTCTTTGGTTCACAGTGATCTCTGGTGTTTCCCTCAGACTGTGGGAGAGAGCTGAGTCAGCTGAATGACCACACCGTCAGGTGGGAGCTGCTCGCTGTGTGGAATCACTCAGTGTGAACTGCTGCTGCAGCGCGCTGCCTGGGAAACATTAGCGCTGATGCACCTTAACTCTGACTTTGAACACTCTCCACAAAATCAATACTTTGCTTCACTGCACCTGCTGGAAGTCTGAGGACACACACACACCTTCATCAGTGCAGCGTCTCACGCTGCTGTCTGTACCTGGACCTTTGTTCTGTTTTTTTTAGCCGTGCTAGCTAACGTGACTTGGTCTTTGAATCCCACTATGAAACTAAATACACTCCCATCACACCTGGATGTTTAGTGATGATTAGCCAATGTTTGCATGACTACAAGAAAAACTAAGATGGCGAACACGAGCGGCATCAGCACGTTACGGCCATCGCTCTGAAACTGCAGCATGCTAATGTTAGCTCTTAGCTCAGAGACCCCTGTGTCTCACTGAGACGCTGACACAGAGTTTAGACTCAGTTTGGCGTCTTCATTCTTTAACCACGACACAATAATGGATCCACGAGCATTTTCAAATAAAGTTCACTGTTTTGTACAAGGACGTGTTGTTTTTTTTTGGGGGGGGGGGGGGGGGCTCTTTTTTTGACCTTTGTCATGTTTGTTTCTTTTTTTCTGCTCTCTCTTCCTTCACGTGTTTTTCTTTAAGCAGGAAATGCTGCAAAACTCAAAACCCAACACGTCACTTTCCATTAACTTCCTAATTATTCAAGTCTCATGTTGAGCACAGCAAACATCGTCTTCAGCGCCCAAACAGAGCTCAGGGTGTTTTTAGTGTCGCAGCGTGACGACTTCACTTCTGTTTGAA
>NC_054412.1:975832-990832 GCF_017976425.1 Toxotes jaculatrix
ATTTAACCTCCTGACGTTAGCACATTAATGTCCTGCAGGTCGCTCTGTGGGGGGGCCCAGATCCCACCGGCCTCACTGCTCTGTGTCTCATGATAGTGTTAAAGATCCAAAACAGCCGTTAGTTAAAGCAGACCTCGGCCTGTATCAGCCTTCAGGAATAAAGCAGCCTGAGCAGCGTCTGAGCTCTGTGAGAGTCTGAGCTGCTCACACATCACAGATCTGATCGATGGTGCTGTCGAAACAAAGACTGAAGCTGGAGAAAAATGTCTGGACGTGTGTCTGAAAGAGTGGTGACAGAAATAAAAAGTGCAGCATCACCGAGAGTAAAAGTTTCCTGAAAGCTGCCATCCCTCAGAATTTAAACCTTTTTACACTGTCCAGAAACTTTAGTGAAATGAGGATGTGCTCTGACATGAAAAACAGATCCTGAAAGTGAAACTGCATCAGACTGCACGGAGAGTAGCAACACATATTTAATACATTAAGGTTTTTTAAGACTGGCTTTATTTTGGTCAACAGAAACATGAAAACTTTTTTTTAGAAAGAAATCTTTTGTCATTTTTCATGCACAACACACGTCCTCTGTTCAAAAGACATCTGCTCATTTCACTAAATTCACCAGACTGTTCATTCACCCATTAACATGCTGCTGTGTCCACTTTCCAAAGCCCGTCTCTCTCTGTGCTTCTCCAAGAAAATGACATGACGTTACAGTTTGTACACAGTGAATTCAACAGACAGAGAAACAAACAACACCACCACTGACAGAAAGACGAAGAACAAACTGCTGTTAATGCTCTGAACTTCTGCAGCTCGTTCCATGATCATTTTCCTGGACGTTTCCTGGACAGAATCATGGAAACTGAATTAATTCGATGGAAAATATAAATTTCCTTGAAAGTAAAGTTATATTTAAACTCTAACAGATGTTCAACCGTTATTCTTTAAAATTTCTTCTTCAAATAAATTAACTTTAGACAAATTCTACAGAGGGAACACAGGACAATGCATTAAAGGGAGAATTTGCCAGCTGCCTCACATGTTCTTTCAGTGTTTGAACTTGTGTCGACGTTCAGCCTGTTCGTTTATCATTAAACAGAAATGAAAGGTTGTAATTATTCACGTTTTCCCTTGGAGGCTTCACTTCAGTCACTACGTCTGTGTCACAGTCAAACATCACGTCCACAGTTTATCATGGTGCTGCCCACTGACTCATTATCACCCACAAACACATCTGAAACACCAAACACGTCACACGTCATGCTCTAACAACTATATTCATCTTTTTTAAAGTGTTAATGGTCAAAGTAACGTGAACCAAGCTGCTTCACACAGCCCGCTCCCTGTCCTCTGCAGCTCCAGGCCACATCACAGCTCTTGTACCGTTAAATGAAGTTTGGGGACTGTGAGAAGAAAAATCGATACCAATCAATATCAGGGGTTGACAGCTTTTTCTCTCCACACAATTCAAGATGCCTGAAGCGCTTTCTTGGTGGAAGAGATGATATTTGAAGGCAGAGTGGAGATAAATGTTTCCTGTTTGGAGTTAAATACAGAAAACAAGAGGCTGCAGACTCAGGAGTCGGGGCAGACGCTGCGTGGCCTCCACAGCATGTACCAGGCTGAGAGACACTGCTACCTGTCAGGACTGGTTACAACATGCTGCCAATCTACCACACAACGCGAGCACAGGTGTGGAGGCTGAGGATCTGGACCACCATCGTTCTTTAACCGCAGCGCTGATGGTTACTGAGCACTGACCACAGTTTGTTTGCTATAGCTTCAATCTTTTTTACATTTGTGAACCGATCAGAGATGAGACGTTTTTAAGGGAGCCAATCAGCTGTCACTTTACTGAAATTACAGGTATAAAGATGACGTGAGATTTACCATCAAAGCCCTAAACTTCAGCGTGTAGTGCTGAATTCATTGGAACAGATGTGATCATTAGCACTGAGCCCTAATTCAAAGTGTCTGTCCGTAACGTTCCAGCCCACACGTGGAGGAGACCTGACTGCGGCTGGCTGATGTGAATAATCCCTTCAGACATTCGGTCGGCTCAGCGGCCCACACACGTCCCCCTCTGAGGCTGATTTTAACTGATTTTATTAGAAACTGTCTCTGAGCCGCCTGGAGGTGGGCAGCCTTTTTTTTTTTTAGAGCAGACTTGATAAAAACAATAACTGTTCACAGTCGTACTGACGGAATATTCAGAGTAACTAAGACGTTTGTGGACGGCCACGTTGCTGCCGGCAGCAGAAGTTTAAGATCTCAAACCTTAAACTGGAGCTGCCGTAGTTTGTTAGCTAAGTGCTAACGCCATTTACTTCAGCTGCTCCACAGGAAACACGGTACAAATACAACATACCGAAGAAACTGAAACAGATTATTGACCTGTTAGCAAACACGCTAACTCTCCTGATAATCAAGCTAATCAGCTATCGCCTCTAACTGACAGTAAGCTAGCTAGGTTAGACAGCTACCGTGACTGGCATGTTCCAGGCTGGCTAGCACGTTAGCACTTATCTTCCCAGCTGTACTGGTCCACCCACAGGCCCTGAGAAAAGTCTCTGCTTTTAAACATGACCTGTCTTACCTGCGACGTCCCGTGGAGTCAGTTAGCTGCGTCCTGTCATGATAAGTTCATTAGTGGAAACCAGAAATGTAAAATATTTCAGTGACATGAGCAGAAAATAAAACCAAAGCCCGACAGTTTCCCTCAGAACAGGCGCTGACATCGTTTTGTGTGTGACAGTGGACCTGCAGGGTCAGAGGCAGACACACAATCAAACTCACGTCCAAACTCAAACAAACAAAGCCAGTGTGAACACAGCCGGAGGTCAGCTCTTTGTGGCCAGTGCATGCTTTTAACAAGTGGCTGAACTTGACCTGAACCACGTGAGTGAAAGGTTTTAATTCACCCCCCCAGTGCATATCAGAAACAAGAATTCATCCAGGTTTCAGTAAAACAAAAAAACGTTCAGGTGCCTGCTGCTCGTTTTGCGGTTCCCTGATTGGAAGAGATATTTCAGTTTGCACAAGATGCACTTGTTTTTCTTTAAGACCTGCTTTTGTTTGGCTAGCTGTGTAGTCAGCGGGGACACAAACCAAACCTAATCATGCTGCACGGTGGCTAGCCTGTTCCCCGCTGCACGCCGCAGAGCTCGAGGAGACAAGAGGCAGAATTTATCTTTAACAGGCAGCTTCTCCCGAAACTCTTCATCCACTTTTCTCCAGCAGGAACCTCTTTTTATTCTCATCATAAACAAGGACAAGGACTCTGTTTCCTGCTCTTAACAGAACTGAGAGCCTGTTTTAGCTCTCAAAGCCCCGTGTGATGAAACTGAACTTTTAGAAAAAACACAGGCTTTCATTCAGGCTATTTAATTTACTGCTCATCTTGGAGGTTCCCAGTGGACACGGAGCTTCAGTTTGTCGTTTTTATTCTGCCCTTCTCCTTCTCGTCTCCTCTGGTTTATTCAGCATGTTCAAGACCTTTTTTTATCCTCCTATTCTTTCCCAGTTTTCTTTTCGAGAGTCAGTCCGTCCCCTACGGACTCTGCTGCTCCATGTTATCAATCAAAGGTTCTTTCTTCATAAACTGCAGATGTCTGATGGATCTCCACACCCCGACATAGCTGTCACTGAGCGACTGACCGGGGTTGGTGTTCTCCCTGTGGAGGTGCTCCCTCTGCATCTCCAGCGCCTCTTTTTCCGTCATGACACAAGGTTTCACGCCTGCTTCTCCGTCTTCTCGTCCACCATCTCCTGTCCACAGCTGACCGTTGGCCAAATCGGCCGTCGCGGCCTCCTCCTGCCCGTCACTGCTCAACACTCCCTCCATCTGCGCTTGTCCCAGATCAGATCCGGTGCCAGCAGCGGGCCCGTCACCATTCAGCGGCGGCTTCTCTCGGTAAGGCTCCCCGGGCAGCCCTCCATCCTTCCCCGCCTCTTCCAGATCCTCATACAAGCTCTTCTTCTTCGTCTCAAAGTATTTGACCACGCAGTAGGTGATGGAGCCGATGGTGTTCACCACCACGCCGCCGATGAACAGCCCGGTGGGCGCGACGTCACTGAACGCCAGCATGCCGACGGTGATGGTGGCGATGCTCTTGACCACACCGACGAAGCTGGTGGTGACGGCAGAGTTGATGTAGGTGCAGTGCAGCGTGGTGAAGTTCATGGCGCAGCCAATGAAGATGCAGAGGGTGAAAATGACCGTGATGTGGGGGTCCTTCCAGCCCTCGTATGACCACATGTTGACGGCATCCATGGAGATGATGGAGCAAACCAGCAGCACCTGAGAGAGAAGAGACAAAGAGAGTGAGAGAGAAGAGGTTAGAAAAGAAAAAGAAAGAACAGAGAGAGCGAAGGAAAGAAAGAAAGAAAGAACAAAGCACATAAAAAGAGAGAGAGAGAGAGAGAGAGATCCACAGGAGGCGGTAACACGCCAACATATGCTGCACTGTGCCAACAAAGGACGGGAAGACGGCTGATGGAGAGAAAAGGGTCATAAAAAGGAGTGAGAGAGAAATAATATAAAGAGAGAGGTGGTAGAGAAAAGAAAAGGAATCAGGAAGTTTGAGAAAGAAGGGAAATAAAAGAGAGAAGAGAAACAGCAGAAGTGGCTGAGAGGCAGAACAAAATATAGAAAATGATTAGAAAGAAAGGAACAAAGAGAAAAACAGGAAAAGAAAAAAGAAAGGAAGGAAAAGAAAAACAGACTGAAAAAACTAAATCACAGAAGTAAAACTTAACATTAGAAACTCATCAGTGGGAAGCAAAGCTCCAGCTCCTCGCGGTCCTTACCGGCGACGCCATGATGGCGATGGCGTACTGTGCAGTGAGCGGTCCATATTCACTGTCCAGGCTGGTTTTCTGGATCAGGACCAGGTAGGAGGCGTGGATGATCACCGCCAACACACCGGTGACGTAACCGAACGGATCGCCGGTGAGATCACCAGCACCTGGAGGGAAAATGAAGAGAAGTTTTCCTGATCTGTGGAATCTTTACTTCCCTTTTATTAGCTCTGTTATTTCTATGGTTGTGTCTCGCGGTGATTGATCCTCGGGTTTGGAATCTGTTGTGTCTGTGGCCTCAGATCTGTTCGAACCTGTGGAGCTTTTATTAACCTGAGAAATCCAGCTCAAAGTGCTCGTCTGAGGCTTTCACACAGTAACGTCTTAGTTCCTTTGTTTTTTCTTTATGATTTATTCTCTGGCACCTGAGCAACATATCAGTTTTCTAAAGGAGGAGATGATAAAATAAGAGGAAAGAGAGAAAAGAGGAGTGGAGGAGTTTGAAGGTGTGGAAGCTGAGGAATCAGCAGAGATGAATGATGACGAGTTAAAGAAGCAGGAGGAGGGAGAAGAAGAAAGAGAATTAATCCTGTGCTGAGTCTGTATGTGGGCTGGAAACTTCCAACATTCAACCTGAGACTGAGACAAGAAGCTGCTGCTCACACACAACAGCTTCCTCCCACGATCCCACAAACATGCACATTAGGTTAATTGGCTGCTCTACATTGTCCCTAGGTGTGTGAGTGTGTGTGTGTGTGGTTGTCTGTCTTTGTGTGTCGGCCCTGTGATTGACAGGCGACCGGACTGGATTCTATTTTACCTTTAATCGCAGTAGAGGTTGTGAGTTGGATCGTTTTATGTGAACCTCCTTTTTATCCTGTCGATAGTAAAAAGAATCTAAGGTCAAAGGTCAAAGGCCATGGCTTTCAAAGCTGTCACTTCCCGCCCTGCCTCTCCCTCGGTTCTCTTCAATTCTCTCCATCCATTCTCATCTTTCCATTCAGGTTCTGATCCACGTCATCTGACTTTAACTTCCGTTAGCAAAAGAAAACATAAAAACTTCCGGCTAACAGCTTTTTCTTTGTTCAGCTTTTCTTCATATGTAAAACTAATTAACTGTTACATTCATTTCTGGGTTGTAAAAACACTTTAATCATTTTTCCCAGCAGTAAATTTTCCCTGTCCATTTCTGTTAATGATCCTAAAGTCATAAGAAAAAATAATACACATAATTAATTTCCTGAATCAATCTCCTCTGCTGCTCTCGGTGTTTGTCAGGCAGGAAGGGAGGCGAAACATTAAGAGAGAAATGTGCAGAACATGAGTCTAATGGGCAGATTCGTCATTCTGGGTTTAATCTTGGTGATAATCACCTTTATGTGAAAAAGGGAATATTTGCTTGTTCCAGGCGTGACATGACGTCACATCATCCGCAGGATCACCAGTGAATATTCTGTCTCAGGGGACTGGGACTTACTTATCATCCTTTGTGGGAAGATCGTGGTTTTGATTGCATGTTGATAAACACATCACATGTTACGCTGCGCGTCACTGCATTTTTTCCTCTGTATTAAACCAAGATTATTATCTTTCCTTGACCTTAAATCATCACCGTGAGGGGCCTGAGCAGTAACGCTGCAGATGGTGTGAAGCACATTTTCTGTTGATATTTGGACAGAAAACAAACAAAATCCATTATGAGTGAATACTGAAAGCATCGACCTGCTCACGGCACCAGAGGAAAAGTTTAAAGGTCACACTGTGGTATGAAGCACTCATGTTATCACCAACTCTGCAGTTCCCCACAGCTCCGTGGAGGAGCAGGCAGCAGGTCTCTGAAAACACACTTCATGTTACCTGCCCAGCAGGTGTGTGCTGTGTGTGTGTGCAAAGTGTGTTTACCAGCCAGAGCAGCTCCGCCGGTGGTGATGAGCACGGCGGTCACCACCCCGATGGACGGCACGCCGTTCCTCAGCACGCACACCCCGATGCTGAGCGTGAAGAGCGGCAGACAGCGTTTGAACACGACGTACATGGGCAGGCTGAGGCCGCGCAGAGACCACAGAGTGAGGGTGGACTGCAGCGTGGAGAGGATACACACCGAGCCGAACTCCTGCTCAGAGAGGAGACACACACACACAGAAGTAAACATAAAAATCGTATCAGCTGGTGTAGTATCGGCTCCTGACATGATGAGGTTTAACAGTTTTTCCATTGTCAACATTTTAGATTAGCATGTTAGCATGCTAGCATTTTGTGGCATGCTTATTAGCAGTAAACACAAACTACAGCTGTACCTGAACCAGAACTTTCCAGGTTCAGTCTGAGTCAGCAGTTTTTAGCAGATCTGTGAATTGTCGTGTCAGGGTTAGGGTCCATCTGTCTGACTGATGTCTCTGAGGATGACTAACGTCCATCAGGTCGATGTTTCCTTTTTTCACTTCAGTTCATGTCAGGAAACTGTGGATCATCCTCAGAGAAACTTTGAGCTCAAAGCTAAGAAGGAAGTTTGTTCATCCAGAAACTTTTCTCTCAGGTTTTCGTGCTTTGAGATTTATCTCACAAGTTCAAGTTATTCGTTCTGCTGTAAATGGACGTGTGGATCAGTGAAAACAGTTTCTGAGCTTGGAGCCTCTGACTGGGCGTTTCCCATGATTCCTGGCTGACTGAATGGATGTTGTTTACACTCATGATGATGCTGCACCAATCAGATGACAGTGCTAACACTGACAATTAGCTCCTAAAATTCTAACTGGCTGGAGAAAACCAACAGAGGGGGCGCTCTCGCTGCAGGAAAATAAATTAAACACACATTTATTCTTTTTGGAAAGCAAGTAAATAAGTAATTGATTAATTGATTAATGAATGAATCCTGCCCGGAGGAGGAGGCTGGGGCGTTTTTTCTTAATGGTGCAGAGAAATGTGAACAGCTGACAAACTTTCAGTGACTGTCCTGATGGAAAATTAAAACGAAGGCTGAGCTTCAGTTTGTGAATCATTCAAACTGCCTGTTTTTTCTCTCAGGCCTAAACTTTAACATCTGTATCTTCATTTTTACAGCTGCAGGCTGAAACCATGAAAAAGTTAGACAAGGTCTGAACACATTAAAATCAGAGGAATTCAACGATTTTGAATTTTATCTCTGAATTTTTCAATAATGAATAACTATTTTTAGAATTTAGTAGATGTAGTTGATTAATTCATTTTAAGAACATTAAAAAATGTTTTTCAGTTTTATTTCATTAGAATTTCGTTTGTATTTATACTCTAACCAATTAATCACAAAAGAAACACATATCTATTTATTTAAAATATGTATTTCTATCTGTCTACTTTCTAAAATGTTGGTATTATTTTCTCTTTTTTAAAACAATTGCAGAGACAAAGATTGAACTGGAAGTCTCGATTCCAGTTCTGGAACCAGTGAAATCTTCAGATCCCTCTGGAGCCGGTTTTACCTTGGAGAGCTGCAAGCTGAACGGCGGGATCGTGACCTTCCCCAGCCGCCGGAGGGTCTCCAGAGTGAGCGCCGCGGTGCTGCTGGTCAGGAACTGGATGAGCGTCAGGAAGGAGAAGTGATAATTAGTGATGAGGAACTTCAGCAGGATGTTCAGAGAGCCGGAGAACACGCCGTGCGCAACGGCCACGGAAATGCCCAACAGCCGGCTCTTAAACACATCCATGGTCGCCGGTCGCTTTGTTCAGAGTCAAACTGGAGATTAGAAAAGTGCTGGTGCTGAAAGCCCCGCTCGCTGCCCGGGTTGGACAGGTTCTGTCTCGGAGATGAGGGAGAGGATCTGGTTTTTACGCACAGCCGCGACGCACTGCTGCTGGACGGAGACCCGAGAGGAAAGGGGGGACTTGAAGCTGGAGAAAGCCCCCCTTTAGTGCCGAATGTGAAGCGAGACCAGTCCGCATTCAGGAGCTTTTAGTTAAAAAAGAAATAAAAATGGGATCTGAGGAGGGAGGAGGAGCGGGAGCAGGTCCGCGGTCCGCTTCTGCTGACTTCGGTGTTCTTAGTGAAAACTGCAGCTCAGTCCAGGACTCTCACTCCTCAGCTGTTTATGGTCAAAGATTCCAACTCATTTTCATCAGTGTCCTCTCACACATCATCTCCAGCAGCAGCAGCAGACTTCATCAGAATGTTCCTCTGCGCTTCTCTTTCAAAAGGAAGAAAAATCCTGCCGAAAGTGTCGGAGTGAAAAAGGAGGAGAAGAAGTGAATCCCCTGGAGTTGGAGCTGCAGTAGAGAACAGTAGAGAACAGTAGAGAAGGGTAGAGGCGCAGCAGCCGTACAGGAGGCTGTACAGTACAGCGGAGCTCGTCCTCTGAGAGCTGGGAGTGAAATATGACATTTTGCCGCAGCGCCTCTTGGCTGTGCACCCGAGAGAGAGGGGGGGTGAGGGGGGGGGGGGGGTGGGGTGAGGAGGGTCACTGTATCAGGGAAAGTCATTCATTCATTCAACCTTTATTTATACAGGCTTGTCCAATGAGAGAGATGCACGGGGGGCAGATAGAATGGGATAAAACCTGAGAGACATTCATAGTTAAACAACCACAACACAACCAGCAAACAAGAACAACACACATTACTTTTGCTGCACAGTCAGATACGGCTACACGTGACTTCACAAGCAGACGTACCTGAGGGTCGTAATGAGCTGTGACCTGTGGAGTCCTTCTCTGCTGCTGTCCTCTCCTTCTGTTGATGTGTTTACACGTTATAACAACACAGTAAACTGAAACTGAAGAAACAAGAGAAGAATTGACTGAGACAGACAAACAACCTTCAGGGGATTCATATCAATCTGCAGCAGATGAAATTCAACTGTCCACTTACTGTATCGAAAAATTCATGAAACAAAAAACTGTTGGTTAAATAAACCAAAGCAGAGGAAACGTCAGTAGGATTCATCATCAGGGGACCATGAATATCTGAAGCACAGTTCATAGCAATCTATTCAATAGTTGTTAGAACAGTGGGGGGGGTCACTGATCAGCAGAAACTCAGCCACAGCTGCAGCATCTGTCTCCAGCAGCAAACAGGCACGAATGAAAATGGACGCAGCTCGAGACCGAGAGACGTCAACATCTCCACGAAGCTTTGTCTCTGCAGCACTCGTCTTCCCCTCACTGAGCCTCCGCTCTCTCCTCACACTGCAAATTAGTTCAGTTCAAATCTGTTTTCTCAGCGTGACAGATAAAGGATTAATATGATGAAATGGATCAGAACATTAACAGATACCAGATTAAGTCATCAACAGATTCTGTAAAAGCACATTAGCCTGTTGAAGCAGAACATTCAGTGAAAACACTTCACATCAGCACAGAACATGACTGGATCTGTCATGATCGACTAATCGATTACTTTCCTCTCAATTAATCAAATAATCCATAACATGAAAGAAAACAGTAAAAACGTGACTGACACACGTCTTCAAACGAAACCAACAGTTTCCAACGAGCCGAAGCAGCAAAGTTTGCAGACGTTTTGTTTGAAGTTAATCTGTGTCTCAGCAGAGAAGACACTGGGACTGTATGCACACACAACAATTAGAATACACATATCAAATTAAAATAGGATTAAAATTTAAATACAATTATTATTCTGAAATATACTGTGCAGCCAAAAGTTTGTGGACGCTCAAACATCACAGCAACAAAACTACAGCCCTGATTCATTCAGCTGGAAGTTCAGGGACGAGCTCCGGTCACACCCAACGATTAAATCATATTAAAGAAGCATTTCACACAATCACTCAGCAAATAAACAAACTGTGAGGTGACTGAAGCATCCTGTGATCACGTGTCGTAAAAACAGACCTGACAGAGCAGAACATCTGAATCAGCGGATCAATGAAATTCAGCCTCATGTGATGAACGTGATGGTGAAACAGGAAAGAGACAAACACAAAGTGTTGACAGAGACTCGAAGACTTTGAAGAATGTTCGTGTCCTGCAGGTTTCCCCTCACTGGAACGTTTAATCGTTTAAAATAATAAAACCATCTCTGCAAACTCCAGCAGCTTTTCTCTCTGAGAGTAAAACGTCTCCATGTTTTATTTCTGTGAGTCTCTTCTTCCGCCTCCTCATCAGAAACAGAGACATCACCATCACTCCTAACAGCCGTGGAAATGGCTTGGACAATATTTTAATTGAAATATTTCATCAGAAAATCAGTTTCCAGGACACGAGGGAGGAAGATCCGGCCTTATCGAGCTCAGACCATTAGCTTCCAATTAACACGCAGAGACAGAAGAAGATGGAGACGCTTTCAAGAGTGAGGAGATTAAGACCAGGCCGAGGATTTAGACCCGGACTGTTCTCTGCAGGGACGGGAAAAAAAAAAACAATGCACGCATCCATTATTCCACAAACTATAGGTAATATAGATTAGGCTGAGTAATTTAAGTTAAAACAGAGTGGAGCCGACTCGAATGCATTTTAATGTGGGTTTCCAAATGAATGTGGAGCAGATAATCATGGAGAGTGAATGAGGAAACATGATGGTGCAGTCAGGGACCTCTTTCAGGAAAAGAAATGAGGAGGAGGAGGAGTAAGAAGAGGAAGAGGAGGAGGAGGAAGAGGCATAGAGAATCTGTCTTCATGGTTTTGTGTTCTCAGAGAAAGCGAGGCCGCAGAGTGATTGGCCGCACAGAGGAAACCTTTCACGCATCATCAGCAGCAGAGCTGTGATTGGCTGCAGCAGGGCCAAGCCATCATCATCATCATCATCATCACCATCATCATCATCAGCCCTACCACATTCCACAGGTTCCTCAGCTCTTGACTTAAACTGCATTAATATTAGCAAATCAATATTTTTCTTATTGACCAAATGACTAATGAAAGTCAGTGATTAAAGTGCAGTGAGCAGCTGAGGGACGTGTTCAGAGCTGAACACACTGCACACAGAATCCGAGCAGACTGACGGTTAATCATTAAGTGTTTTTAAAATACGAGCTGATGAAGAAGACGCTCCGTGTTTCTTTGCTCACGTTGTCAGTGTGTTCCTGTGATATCTGCTGCTTTATTGAAGGCACTGCACACACAGATCATCATCAGACAGCATGTCATGTCTACACTGATGACATTTACATGTTGGAATCAGTCCCAGCTGACATTTGTTCTCCAGTTTGACTGAGTGTCACTGAGATGAAGGAGAACACGCAGCAGTGACACGGATGTCACGGATCACGCTCATGACATCCGTGTAAAATATCCTCATTCACAGACAAATTATACCTGAAACACAGCGGCTGCTTATTACCTTGGTTCACTGACAGACTCATCAGATATTTACTGATATTATGAGAATTTCCAGTGAGGACATATTTCAGGACATTCAGGTCCTCACCACCTCAGAGGGCTGTTTGAAGGCTGGGTCTCGGTTTTAGGGTTAAGGTTCAGAGAAGGGACCGGGGACGGCGTTTTGTCCGAGAGGGTCCTCACGAGTGTAGAAAGACACCCGTGTTCTATGGCGCTGCGGCGGACAGACAGGCGGGCGTGTAGATCTTCACCGTCTCATCCCAGGAACAGTCCACCACCTGCAACACAACACAACACAACCCTCACTGTTAGAGACGGGTGGGGTTTGGTGTCGAGCGCAGCACCGAGCCATCAGCTGACTGGACCACAGGTTCCCAGTGTCCTGACCAAGGACCAGTACAGAACCAGAAAATCTGACACTGGGTCCCAAAACAAATGCAGTAATTCGGTGTTAGCGTGCTGAAGGTAATTACATTCACACTGTCCCCCCAACACTACACTGATTATGACTTTGGTCCAAATTCCTGTGTCTTTACACTGCAGGTGGACTGTGGACAGTCAGAGAGGACAGACGGCTGAGAGGACACATTCAGCTCTCTGAATCTCTGTTGAACTCTTACATCATAGTGTTCCACCTAAATTACCTTCCATTATCAGGTCCAGGACAAAGGCATTTACTTCTCTGTCCTCTTTTTTTTCTCCTCCTTCATTCCCTCCTTTCCTGGAGTGTTTGCATTAGACAGACATCCTTAGTGTAGTTCGTCCTCTTGCTTTCATCATTCAGCGCTGATGCACAGACAAAATCTGCAGATTGACAGAAACCTTTAATCTTCTTCTTCTTCAGGTAAAAAAAATGTGAGTAATAAAAGTTTAACTGGGAGGAGTTAGTCAGACTGAGGATTTAAACCTTTGGTTTACTGGCACCTGTGTGGTCCAGTTCACAGGTCTGGGATGTTTTCTGCACTGCACGTTGTTTCCACGCTGGCAGCTGTCAGAGAACATTCAGTCCACGTGTTCCTGAAGCTTTTATCTCAGGTCTTTGTGTTTTTTCCTCTAATCGCTGAACATAATTGTTCTCCACACTCCGCTGTTCGTACGCACACAGGAAGACGGGGGGTTTGTTTAACTGGGAAAGTAACAGACAAAATGAACACAGCTGTCCGCAGCGGTCTGACAGTGTCCTCACACACACACGTCATGCACCTCTGGACACAGGTAGCAGTGACGCAGTGGCGTCCTCAGCCCACACACTGATCGGACACTGTTTCTGGGGCTGTGGCAACACAACAACAATCCAACAGTAATATAAGCAAACAGAGAAATTTCCAGTTAAAGACACTGAACTGGAGAAACTCCAGTAAAACGACTGTGCGAAGCTCTTCACTTCACACTGAGACGTTTCAGACGATGAGACGGAGGAGAAAATACAGCTGTGTCTCCACCTCCCTGTCTCTGCTCTATAATCAGGCGGGGACGTGGCTATCATCTGAATGACATGCCTCTGTGGGGACGTGGCTATCATCTGAATGACACACTACATCTCTCCCGGCTGCAGAACACACACCGACGGATGAGTCCGGCCTTCGCTCACAGCTCACAGTAAAACGCTGGCTCCGCTTCACTGCCGCAGGCGCTGGAACTGGCTTTGTGTTCGGTTAAACAGCTGCAGCCAGTGAAATGACACAAACACAGCTGATGGTGTGGATGTGAGCTGGGGAGAAATCCTGCTCTGTTCTGCTGCATTTCAGGTGTGAACGTCCTGAAACCTGGTCGTCAGCTCAGCCAATCAGAAACAAGCAGCCGGCTCAGTCAGTAGAAATGTATTAACATGTCAGCAAAGGCTGCGCTGTAATTAATTATAAGCATCCCTGTGACAGACAGCGTGTGTTCACAGTTTGTTTTTACCTGTGGTGTTATTTTACTGCTGCGTCCTGTGTGTGAATCCTAAAAGGCCTAATGCCCACAGCACCATGGGCTGAGTCACAGAGACTGTTACACGATTTCAAATGCTGTTTTATTCACACCGGAACAACATCTGTCAGCCAGCTGTGTCACTGTTTGTGTTGGAGCTCTGGCTGCGGAGCTGGGACCCGTTTCACCGGCGCAGCTCAGAGCGATGGACACGGAGTGATGGTCGCTTCCAGTTTAACAGAGTCCAAACCCAGGAATCTCTGAATGTCTCCGTCTGAAAATGTCCATCACTGTCCTCACCTGAAGGACGTTTGCACCTGGCTGACAGCGTCACCTTCAGACGTCAGAGGAAACCGGCTCGCTCCCACGACCCCGGTGACGCGGAGCTGGTGTCTCAGGGTTGGACGACCCTGGACCGCAGAGAGTTTTCATCCAGCCGATCACCTCAGCAGGTGATTTCACTGATGGGCGGGAAGGAAACTCCAGCTCCACACTGTGTGTTTGGGCTTTGCACAAATGCAGCATTCCCTTCATCATCATCATCATCATCATCACACTGTCCTCCCTCCGTCCCTCCGTCCCCCCCGACCATCGGGCTTCCCCTCTGCTTGTTCGTGTTCCTGATTGAATCTTTGAATCAGGGAGTCAACAAGCTGAACGGCCTTTCAGGGGATGAGTAAGCAAAGTAGCTGTGCAGTGAGTCAGCCACTGAGAAGAGGAATGCCCCTGTTTAATTAACTTTGAGAGCCGACCATAATGGAAAGCTGCACACACCGGCCAAGACTGCGGCAAAGGGAGGGGGGGGGGGGGGGGGGGGGGGCAGCAGAAAGGAGGAGGAATCCAAGAAAAAGGCCATAAGACTAAAGAGAAAATTAAAGCCAGAGAGAAAGTTCAAAGTCTGAGGAACGTTCAGTTTCTTCTTCAACGTCTTTTTCTTTTCAAATAATGAGAAAAAGATGAATGAAGAAACAATAATTAAAACACGAACAGGCCTGAGGCAGATATGTGCTCTGGGAAACCG
>NC_054412.1:993332-998332 GCF_017976425.1 Toxotes jaculatrix
TAGAGGAGCAGCTTCAGCACCACAGACAGGTCCAGCCCTCCCAGCGTTTCTCTGGTTTCTACGTTTCCAAAAGACAAACTGCTCTAATTTCAGATTGAATTCCCAGAGCTATTTCAGTGTGAGGTGAAAAGCATCAGAGGCTGTGTCCTGGATGAAGAACTCTGGAGCTGCATGGATCATCTGAAGCATCATACCCGTGTTTCTGTTGAGCTTCAGCTCATCAGCTGTAACAGTGATTCCCAGTGATTCCCAGTGATTCCCAGTGCTTTGAGCTGAATCCCATGGCTGCTTGGAGGGTAGAGAATCCATCTCAGAGCTAATGGCACGGTTAGAGAACGGTCAGCAGCCATGTATGCACCACATGGAGTTAATGGACTAAAACATACAAAGCCACTCATGTTATTTTATTGTGGATGATCAGATAAAACAGCATTAACACTAACATGAAAAACACCTGAGGCACTTTCAGGGCTGTGCTGAGGTTCAGCTAACAAAGCTAAACTTTGGCTGCATCACTCTGAGGCCTGATTTTAAAATGACGGGACTCAGTTCACTCTCTACAGTCGGAAGGAAGCAGCAAACAACTGCAGCTGATTTCAACACTTTCCAGTGAAAACACCAATCTAAGGATGGTTTGTGTCACAGTGTCCCACACGTTTAACTGCTGGATGTCATTTCACCACTTTGCTTTGGATTTATTTCTGTACAGGGGAGGATGTACACGGCCGGAGAGAGACACCGCCTGTCCAAATTAGCAGAGAAACTAAATTAGACACGAGTGGCCTTTTCAGTTCACTGCTCCCTCAGCCCGAGACATCCCAACACACAGCTCCCTGACAGCCCTGAGGTGTGTGTGTGTGTGAGGGTGTGTGTGTGTGTGAGTGTGTGAGCATGTGTGACCTGGTTAGGGATGTGCAGGTTGAAGTCTAATCCACAGACGAACTCTGAGTGATGTTCCATAGAGTCCAGAAGAGGCTGGTTCCTGCTGTAATCCCAGAACCTGCACAAACACACAAACACACAAACATTTAACCAACATCGTTACAAAAGATCCAACACACAGAAAAGTGACGATCTCTGCTACAGAAAAGGAAAACACTGACTCTTTTACTTTATGACGTCTGTGATTAAAACCACAGCATAAGTCATACATCAGTAGGATTTAACTGAGAACAGGAAGATGAGTAAGGGAAAGAGAGGGAAGGAGAGAGACGCTGGAGAAAGAGAAAGGAGAGAGAGACTGAGAGAGACAATAAAACACTGTCCCCAGAGCTCGGACAGCAGCGGCCAATCAGACTAATTGAAAAACTGTTTCTCTTCCTGGTCTTGATACAGCCCTGAGTGTGTGTGTGTGTGTGTGTGTGTGTGTGTGTGTGTGTGTGTGTGTGTGTGTGTGTGTTGCAGCTCCAGTATTAATACAGGTCTAATGGAGCCTGATGGGAGCTGCAGTGTTCCCTCTGAAAATGATTTAATTACATTTGCAAAGTGGATGAGTCTGGGGGGAGTGTTTGCTGCGTCAGGGCTTTGGCACACACACAGACACAGACACACACAGACACACACACACAGACACAGACACACACACACACACACACACACACAGACACACACACACAGACACACACACACACACACACACACACAGACACAGACACACACACACACACACACAGACACACACACACAGACACAGACACAGACACACACACACACACACACACACACACACACACACACACACACACACACAGACACACACACACGGACACACACACACACAGTGAGGTGTCTGGGGACAGTCAGGCATTGAGAGATATTATATATTGAGTGAGTTGTTAGTGTAAATCACCACTCACACTCACCGTCCCTGTGTGTACATGTACGTCTGTGCATGTGCCTTTGTGTGTCTGTGTGTGTGTGTGTGTTCTACGACACCGCAGCGCAGACACACACTGATTAACGCTCAGAGCGCGTTTGTTTCGTGGACTTCGGCGCTGATTGATGACTCAAACTGTCGGAGTCAGAAACAAACTTTCTCTCAGAAAGAAGTAAACGTGTCAACCAATCAGCACGAAGACGCGTCAGAGACGAGACGTCACGGCGTCATGGTGCTGCTCAGTGACGGGAGTTTGTTCAGTCACCGTCAAACCAAAGTATTGGACAAGTTCTAAATTTGACCCAATGACGATGAAAATGCTGAGGCAAAGATCAGTGTGTCAC
This sequence comes from Toxotes jaculatrix, assembly GCF_017976425.1. NCBI lineage: Eukaryota > Metazoa > Chordata > Actinopteri > Toxotidae > Toxotes > Toxotes jaculatrix. Next base: position 995,553 of record NC_054412.1, read on the forward strand.
AAATTTAATGCCAGTGAAGGAAGGTCACTATATAAATATATTTTACTTCTATCTATATTCTGTTTAAATATCTCAGTGTACATAACCACAGAGCGAGTGGGTTTACACGCTCACTCATACACAAATATATGCTTGAAGAGAAACATTCATCACCCACAGTGCAGAGCAATACGTCTGCAGAGTAATGAAGTGCAGTGGCAATAAAATATCTCAACTGAAATGAATGCATTTCTGTCACAGAGGTCCCATTCAGTGCATTAAGAGGCAGGAGTAATAATCCTGCCGCTAACAGCCACTATAGCCCTGATTGGCTTCATAAAACCAGCAGCAGCAGTGATTTACTGTCAGCTGGAGCGAGTCAGTAATGGGAAAAATGCACAAGAGGAAACTGAATTTAGTTTGGTTTTTTTTTCATTTTCTACCAGTGAAATCCTCACGACACGCTGTGGGGGCCTCATGCCCCAGGTTTGACACCACTGCTGTACAGAAACATGGTTGAAAGCAGAGATGAAGTGATTCGGTAAATGGATCAGGATCAGGATCAGGATCAGGCTGATCTGGGCATATTGTAATGGATCAGCATCAGTTAAAATAAAAGCTGATCACAAGCTGATCACATGTGCTGTGATTTTCAGGCTTCACCCTGCAGTCTGACGTCCAGGCTGGTAACATGCACAGATTTACAAAGCTCTCTGCCTCACACCCGTAAACAAAAACATCAGCAAAACACAAACAAAACAAGGACATAGAGAAAAAATAAACAAAACGATTAATCAAGAAAAAAGGCGAGTGATTAACTGTGAGGAGCAGAAAGATTCATGTGTGATTCAGATTACAGGTTTAGATGACGTTAGTGTGTGTGTGTGTGTGTGTGTGTGTGTGTGTGTGTGTGTGTGTGTCTGTATAAGACCAGGTGACTGTCCCAGTTAGACAAACACACCATGTTATTTGTATAAATGAGGCTTGCACTGTCTTTTGTCTGCAGTTTCCATGGTAGGTAATTATTTAGCTTCTATTGTATTTCATTCTGTGGAACCCTCCATTCACCTGTCAGCTTTGTGTGTGCGTGTCTCACTCTCACCATGAAACTCATTAAGTCACAGCGGAGAGAGAGAAAACAGGAAAAAGAGGATGAAAATAAAGACAGAGTGCAAACACGACATTTACGTGACAACAGAGAGACAGAAACGTGCAGAGGCTGATTTCATGAACTGATGTCACTGATGCCTTTAACTTACACAGGAAATTAATGTTAAGAGTCACACAAACGCACACGTACGCAGGCCGTTGTGCAGCAAACGAGGGGAGAACATGTTATCTAAAGCAAACATGAGACGTCTAACCAGCTGTTAAAGGACAGCACGACCTCAGAGTCCCAGTTTCACATCAAACGCTCGTTCTGATTGGATTTCAGCTCAAAGAAATAAGAACATACAGAGCGTCTCTCAGTGAGACGTGTACACGAGAAGTCCTCGATTTCTGACTCAGACAAACATTATGGACATTACAGCTTCACAGTGAAACAAGAACCTTTACGTCCTACAGAGGCCTGGGAGGACAACAACAAAACACAGCTGAGTGTCTTCTCAGGACAGCGTCATATAACGATTCATTCAGTTCAGAGGGTTGTGCAGTCTCAGCAGAGCTTTCCCACTGTAATTACTCCTTTAAACTGACGGACTTCAACGTACTGTATGATCTCTGTCATTATACGTGGTCAAAACTCCCAGAATGCTCCACTGGAAACTGAGATTCAAGGCTACGACTAAATAAACAGACAGATGAGAGAAAGGGAGAGGGCTGGTGAGCGGAAAGAGGGATGAAAAAGGATTAATAGAACTGTGTGTGGGTACACGAACTCTCATATGTGACTACAGAAGAGAGCGCGTGGATCTATTAGCATATGAGTGGACTGTATGTGCATTCACGTGTTGTTCTTTGTGTGTGTAGGTGAATGAGATCAGTATGTGTGCGTGTTACAGCCAGTGTCCTGAACACACAGGAAGGCCTACAGAGGCAGGTGTGTGTGGACAGACTGAGTTTACACAGAGGGAGGTGTGAGGAGCTGGACACACCAACAGGTGGACGTGAGGACGCTCAGAGTCCTGACGAACACACCTGCACATCGAGTTCCCAGGCAGGGTAGAAGTTAATGATCACTGATCTGCTGATCATTGATCTGCTGATCATTTCTTCCATGAACTGATTAATCATTTAGTCTCCAAAATGTCAGAGAATAATAAAAACTGTCGGCACATTTTTACCTTTAAATAACTTTTGTCTGACGAACAAAACACAACAGCCGACCTGCACTTTTATACCACAGAACGTTTGTGGCAAATATTACTTAAAAAATATGTAAAATATGGATTGTTGATTCATTTCCTGCTGATCAATCATTTGTTTCTTGTTCAAGAGACTAATGTCTAACGGTGTAAAAAGACGAGCCTCCTGTTAATGAGGCGATTACAGCCTCCTGCCACACACACACACACACACACACACACACACACAGTTAAGAATAGGCAATAATTAGGTTGATACTTGTGTGTTTGGATTATCCAACACAAAGCAAACAGTGTGGGTGCTGTGTAGTCCTGCTCAGTCCCGTTCACCCTGTTTTATTAAGATAACATCTGATGAAGTGAACCCACGGAAACTGTTCTATCACAGCAGTAATGAATGGATTAAGGATTATCTCAGAGGACGGACGGCAGCGAAGTTAATAAAGACAGAGAGTACAGATTAAATTAGAGATACAGCGTCTGTGCAGCACGATG
>NC_054412.1:1003332-1023332 GCF_017976425.1 Toxotes jaculatrix
GTAGAGTGCAGTGTGTAGAGTGTAGAGTGTAGTGTGCAGTGTGCAGTGTGTAGTGTGTAGAGTGCAGTGTGCAGTGTGTAAAGTGTAGTGTGTAGAGTGCAGTGTGCAGTGTGTAGAGTGTAGTGTGCAGTGTGCAGTGTGCAGTGTGTAGAGTGCAGTGTGCAGTGTGCAGTGTGTAGTGTGCAGTGTGTAGAGTGCAGTGTGTAGAGTGCAGTGTACAGTGTGCAGTGTGTAGAGTGCAGTGTGCAGTGTGTAGAGTGTAGTGTGCAGTGTGCAGTGTGCAGTGTGTAGAGTGTAGTGTGTAGAGTGCAGTGTGTAGAGTGTAGAGTGTAGTGTGCAGTGTGCAGTGTGCAGTGTGTAGTGTGTAGAGTGCAGTGTGTAGAGTGTAGAGTGTAGTGTGCAGTGTGCAGTGTGTAGTGTGTAGTGTGTAGAGTGCAGTGTGCAGTGTGCAGTGTGTAGAGTGCAGTGTGTAGAGTGCAGTGTGTAGAGTGTAGTGTGTAGTGTGTAGAGTGCAGTGTGCAGTGTGTAGAGTGTAGTGTGTAGTGTGTAGAGTGCAGTGTGCAGTGTGTAGTGTGCAGTGTGCAGTGTGCAGTGTGTAGAGTGTAGTGTGTAGTTTTTATCTGCTCGCAGCTCACTGAGTTATTGTTCAAATACTGACTTTAATTATATCTTTATACACTGAGATCCACAGATATGAAAAACTGACTGTGATAAAAATAATTTCTTAGAGTCAAACATTTTCTTTTGGTTAAACTAAGAGTTTTTTATTTAAGTAATGTTGTTTGTGTGAGCCAGAGAACAGGGAGGACTGCTGAAAGTTTGGGCCACAGCAGAGAAGCCATCTGGAAACCAAAAACAAAGTAAATGTGCTTAATCGGATTATGGGACTGGGACTTTGGAATGGTTCTTCGGAAACAACGCCACCTAAAGTCCCTTGGAGGCGGGAGAGGTGAGCCGGCAGGAATATTTCAGAATCTGAGCTCAGTGAGAGCGAACGAAGCCTGCGGCGTCTGAATAAACAGCTCCGAGCGAATCCTGATTAAAGGGTGCAGCCAGGGAGCTTCTTCCTGGCTCCACCTCACGTTTACTGACCGGCAGATTAATCCTCCTCCTCCGTTCACCCTTTCCTCCTCCTCACTCCCTCCACCTCCCAGCATCAGTCTCCTACAGCCTCATCTTCCCACTCGTTCTCGATTCTTTCATAACTGTTTAACCCTTCACATCCCTCCTTCCTTTATTCATCCTCCTCCTCACTCACACAATCCACTTCTCAGCCACGCGTGGAAGCTCCTCTGGCATCAGCAAGCAGAAAACATGCCAACCAGACTCTGTGTGTGTGTGTGTGTGTGTGTGTGTGTGTGTGTGTCACCATTTACAGCAGCAATAACAGTTTAACATTGTGTTTCCTTTGCTGCAGCAACAAAGAGCATCTGGCTCTGCATGAAAATGTGTGTGTGCAGGTGTGTGTGTGTGTGTGAGTGTGTGAGTGTGTGTGTGTGTGTGTGTGTGTGTTCGTTCTGCAGTGCATTAGAAGCTGACTTCTGTAAGAGGGTCTCGCTCTATTACACCTGGTATCTCTGCTGTATCAGCAGGTTCAGCTTACACACACACACACACAGCTCTCCTCCCATATACAGCCACTGTTAAGCTTCTTACTGATGTGTCATAACAGTACACACACACAGACACACACACACAGACACACACACTAAGTTCGACATGTAGTCAGACATAAAATATACGACACTAAGCAAAGATTAATTTACCTCTGGTTTAACTTAACTAAGTCACAGAGACGCAGGAGACGTGTGAGTCTTTACTCGAGATGAAACATTTCCACCTAAAGATGAACTGAGAGTTCACACCAGCCTCTGTACTGAATCCCACGTCTCAGAGTTCCACAGAACACTGAGGGTTCATGGGAACTCTTCTTTTTCTGATTTGCTTCGTTGTCCAGTTCAGTTTTTGATCTGGTTCCTCAGGGTTCCTCTCACTCAGATCCATCTCCATCAAACCTGTACAACCTGTCCACTCTTTACTGTGATAAAAAATATTGCCCTCGTGCCAGTTCCACACCAGGTCCAGTCCCTCTGAGAGCTGAGAGGAAAACGCTTCGCTGATTGGCTCGTATCGATCCGTTCAGACCAATCGAGCGCCGCAGGCATCATCTACAGCCCCGTAACTCTTATGACAGCAGCACAAACACCAACAGTTACTGCTGAGATGAACAAGGTTATCAGTGCACCTTGTAGAGATGGATGCATTTCCATCTAAACCAGAACTGGCTAAAATGCAGGCTCTGACACGGTTTCTGGAAAAGTTCCTGTGGTCAAACAGAACCATTTCATCTCCATCTCAGTGGCTCACCAGTTTGCGTTGCTGATGGCATCTCTTGCAGCTAATCCTTCCCTGGTGGGGGCAGATATTCCTCTCACTCTTCGTGCACCGGTATTTGCATTTAAAAGCATTTTTCTGGTTTCACTAAATTTCCAGAGTCGAGGCTGAATGGGATCACGGCGGGCGTGTGGGTGACTGTAGCAAAACAGGTTCAGATAAGCCACCAGAGAGCTGCATTCACACAGATTTACACGATTGTTTTCACTGGCTGACGAAGCCGAGATCAGCCACCTCCAAAGCTTATCTGTCATACCACGTCCACAGGAAAAGACGATGGAGACACGAAGACATTGTGCCCGTAACCCCAGCCCTTTACACTGAAGCGTGTCTGCGTTACACTCTGTACACGAGAAGAGGACGTGGACAAAGACAAGTGGCAGATAAATACTGAGCAGACAAGATGCAAGAATATGGACTGAGACTCCGAGACTCACAAATCGAGGTATTTCACCAACATGGAGTCTGATCTGTTCATTTCCAGCCTGTTACAACTGTGGCGCGGCCCATTACTATTACAAAGTCGTGATGCAGTGGAATATAATAATTATATAGTGATCTTGATAATAAAACATTTACTTGGGCTGAGATAAGACGTTACTGACTCCAGCAGAATACACACTGAGCCTCTGTCCACCTGTCTCCTCCTGTTATTTGCACAGGCCTCTCACATGCATCTGCAATGCAGGAAACAGACGCACCTTCCCCACACAAACGAGAGACTGCGGCTCCGGCGTCTGTCCGATAAATACACAACATGTCAGAATGAATCACAAAGTCCCAGAAAACCCTGGAAATCATTTCAAACCGAGCACGCAGAGCTGAGCCTCTGGGAGGAAAACACTTCACTGATTGGCTCATATTGATCCGTTCTGACCAATCGACTGCTGCAGTCATCATCATCTCCTGGACTGGACTCTTCTGACAAACACTGACGCAGTCACTCTGCAAACATTACAAGATGGATGCATTTACATCTTTTTCCAGGACTGGTTAAAATGCATCTCAGCTGCAGTCGCCTGACCTGAACTCTGAACGATCGGCCTTCATCGGTTATCGATTCTGCTGCTGATCCCACGGCGCTGCAACGTTCGACTGCTCAGTCAAAATCTGAGGAAATCCTGTTGTAACTTTACGGTAAAAGGAAAGTCGTGATGATAATCTTTACGGTGATATTTTCCACAATCATCACAATCATGTGAAAACAGACCATGTTTTTTTTCTTTATAACTACATCATCGAGTCCGGGTGATACAGGAAACGAAGATGGTTGGAAAGATTAGGAGGTGGTGACGGAGGGAAAAAAAAAGGGAAGATGAGGAAAGGAAATAGCTTTGCTGCTGTTTACTGAAGCTCTGATTTGTTTCAGAGCTGAGAGCAAGACGAGCTGGCACCACGAAGAATGATACTGAGCGAGATCTGGAGGGCAGACTGAAGTTTCACACACACACACACACACACACACACTCCACTCCAGATGCTGGAGGTGGCCCTGAACCAACAGTTGGGGGATGGAGAGAAGAGAGAGGAAGAAGAGGAGGAGAAACACAAGAAGATGTGAAGAGGAGAGGCAGCGAGGAGCATGGGAAACTCCGATAAGCTTATCAGAATGAGGCGCCATCTGCCCCCTGCCTTCCTCATACCCCCGTCTCCCTCCCTCTCACTCCGTTTCTCACTGCCTCTCTCTTCAGTAGCCTCTCATGCTAGCTGCTAAATGCCACCAGAGGGGAAGCCTCCACACGGAGATAAGGCAGCAATCCTCCACCGTACGCTAATGCTAGCTTATGCTATTTGACAACTCATTATCACCCATCCATCCACCCACTCATCCATGAGACCCCGCAGAACAACACACTTACAACACGCTGACACACTTCACACAGCTGTGTGTTGGGTCATGTTTTAGTTTCAAAGAAATGATGAAAACCTTCTAACGTGGAGCCTTCAACACTTTTTTATTTTAACTGTGACAGGAGGAGGAACCTGAGCAGGAACCTGAGCAGGAACAGGAACAGGAACCTGAGCAGGAACCTGAGCAGGAACCTGAGCAGGAATAGAGCTCAGAGCTGTTTTTCATCTGTAATCTTGTGCTGATCCACTCAGTGTTTGTTTCTGCTTCACACGTACGTAACTATAAACCGAGACACTCCAAACCTCCAGCTGAGAACTTTCATTTCTCCAACAACAAGTCAAACTGAAATCCTGCACGACCCCAGAGTTCAGTAAGCACAGGCCGAGGATACAAACGGCGCATCACAAAGCTGCGCTGCTCCGAGCATCGGTGAACACTTGGATTTATTTCTAACCTTTATCTGGCAGAGCTGTGACCGAGCACCGAGTCTCCTCCCGCTCCGCCTGGCTTCGCTCTTATCATTTCAGTAAAAGCACAGTTAACAGTTTGCTCCTGACTCAGTCTGACTCTGTGTTCACGTTGGCTGTTTTCTGCTGCCGTCACGTTCAGTCGCTGCTGAGAGAACTTTACATTTTCCACAGTTTCCTGAAGCTGATTTAAAACGTACAGCTGCAAACATCGTCTCCGACCTCACCTCACACACTTCCTGTGTCCCTGTCTCTGAGCGTGTCACTGTGTGAGACAGCATTTATTTAAAAGAAGAGTGAGCAGAGCCCGGTGATCTCAGCTGTTTCTCCCTCCTCACTAACACCTTCTCTCTTTTCTCATCTGTGTTTTAGCAAATTATCCCGACTTATTGATCCAGAGCAACTCCTGTTATAACAGGACGCTCTCTCTCTCTCTGTCTTATTGATCGCCGCCGTCGTCTGATTGCAGCTCTGACCAGGCCTGAAGCAGCGCGCTGCTCCCACCTATCAGCACCCGCCTTCCTGTTCGCGTGCGTGTCATCACAGATCGCTCCTCACACGCGCCCTGAAGCCTCAGAGTGTGCGACCGCGTGTGTGTGTGCTCACGTGTGACAGAGATGTCCATCGTCCATCATTCGGTCTCTCTGTTTTACAAACCATGCTTCACTCAGTGCAGCTTCCTGTCCAGAGCTGCTGGGCCCCATTTACACCTGGTGACACTGATGTTAGGCACAGCTGTTCTCACGTGCCAGGAAACACGGTGCGTCCTGGTTCCAGGTAAACCTCGCTGGCTAACGTCAGTGCTGCTGAAGAAGATGCTAATGATTCTCTACAACCCGTCCGACCACGTGACTGCTCGTGTTTTTTGTCCTGTCTGACTTTTTCACTCTGTCTGTGGAACATGGCGAAGTCTAAAGGATGAGGCCGGTGAGGGAGGATTCAGACTCAGCGTGTTTCTTTGGTTCAGCCGTTTCTGATGAGCTGATTTCATTTATCTACATTTTGTTTGGCGTGTCAGCTGCTTCCACCCGGGGCCACGGTTCCAGGTGTTTGCTGGTCGCTCTTGGAAGCAGAGAAAGACGACAGGTACAGTTTGTGTTGTCAAAGCTTCCCCCGAGGCCGGGACACAACACACACCACTGACGCCCAGCGAAGTGAACAACAACAACAGAGATAACAGCGCGTGTGTGTGTGTGTGACTGCTGATGAACCCTTGTCTCTGATGGACACCTGCTATCAATTATTTAACCAGACTCTACCTGGTGTCACGGAGCAAACACACACACACACACACACACTCAACAAAATGACTGTGTGTGTTTCAGTGTCCTGCAAAAACATTATTCGGATGATGAGCACTTCAGTCTCTGGCAAAACACACACACACACACACACACACACACACACACACACAGTACTGCTGCTGGGGAAACAGACAGACAGACAGAGTCACACGTCACACACAGGGCTGGACACTCACATATTTAGCAGAATTAGCCTAAAATGTGGTTTGTTTGTTTCTTTAAACCCAAGTTTGATTATTGTAGTTTGATTATTGTCAGACCACTTAAACTGAAATTTACTTTTTCATTAACCTAAACATCATCTGATGTTTGCAGTTCAGAAAACACGAGCAGCTCGAGCTGACCAGTTCACGTCCTGACGTCAGGACTTTCTGAGTAAGAATGAACCTTCAACGGACAGAACAGGAAAGAGACAGAAAGAGACAGAGAGACAAAGCAGAGAAATCAGAGCATACACAAGACAAACGACTGAAGTGGACTGAAGCAGGTGGCACAGACGCAGAGAACAATGAACACAGAGGGTCATTAGTCCTGTGATGCTGCAGGTCAGCTCAAAGGTCAAAGGTCAGCTCAGGCTGCTGCAGCCACACATCACCTGCTTTCACAAAAACAGAGCTCTCTCACTCTCAGGTAATTCAGTCTGATACAGAACAACCTGGATCAGTATCTGAGCCACAGCATGTTTTAAAGGAGCAGTAAGGGCTAAAATAAACCCCACCAACCGCTGATCCTGTCTTTACTGCCCCCGTCTGTGTTCTGTCCAACTCAGCAGTTCTGAATTCTGAACATGTCCATGTTGGCTAAAGACACAGATTCACTCCAATGCTGACAAATCGTTTTGCTCTCGTTTTTATTAACAAAGATCCGATCCGATCAGATCAGCTGTGACTTGAAATGAAACTTGTCTGAACTCTGACTGAGGACGTGACTCGTTGCACAGTACAGAGCTGATAAATCCTGTTTTAAAGACCCAGCAGTGATAAAGAGTCTGAGTGTGCCTGAGTGTTTTGGTGCAGCAGTGTCTGGGTGAGTTCCAGATGTGAACACGGAGGCGAAGCCGCTGTAACAGCTGGACGTGGACAGTCAGACCACACAAACGGTTTCATTATGGAGCTCAGTGCTCAGTAAATCATTTAGCAGAGCTCCAGAGCGGCTCCGGAGGACTTATCTGATCTGAGCTCAGGCCTAACGAGCGCTGTGTCACCGGGCTGAAACGACACGTGGCCTCTGAATCCTGCCGTTAACTTCCTCTTTATGTGCGTCTGCTTTTTGAACTGCATCATTCCAAAAAGACATCGCAGAGCTCAGATAAAGGAAAAGAATGAAAATGTAACTGACGATGTCTCACAAAGACTCTGCTCCTGTGAACATGTGAATTACCCCCGAGCCACAGGAGCTTAGCGTCTTCCTGGTTCTAAAATCTGATCAGAGATTTCTGCTCACTCTCACAAACCAATTAACACAAACTCATTAGCCAACGAGTTCAAGCACACTTCACCAAGCGACGCTGAACTAAAGGCAGCTGCAGCAGATTCGACCGCAGCTGGTCGACAGTCGGATCAGAGAGCTGACGAAACGCACATCCATCACGCCGCGGCTCCGCCCCTCTGATAAAGTTAGCGTACGCTCCCACGCAAACAGATAAGATAATCCCAGCTCTCCCTCTGGGTACAAACTGATTGGCTTAATGGTCTTCTGAATGAGACTGATTTCTAAAACTCACTTCCTCGATAGAGCGGGAGGAGGGGAGGAGAGGAGGAGAGGAAGAGGGGAGGAGGGGAGGGCAGGAGGGGAGGAGGGGAGGGGAGGAGGGGAGGAGGGGAGGAGAGGAGGAGAGGAAGAGGGGAGGAGGGGAGGGCAGGAGGGGAGGAGGGGAGGAGAGGAGGGGAGGAGGTGAGGAGGGGAGGAGAGGAGGAGAGGAGGAGCTGCATCATCACCACTCGCAGGCCTGGTTTTTATTTTTTCACCACGGTCTTTACCACTAAAAAACCGTTTTACCGTTTAGTTTTATTTTTCACAGGATGATTAAAGATATTTTTCAATCTCCTCCAGTGAAAACTGAAATGTCAAACACGAGGAGAGTGTTTCAGCTCTTCTTCTGACAGGTTTGAGTCCACTGCAGGAGCCGGAGGCACCGCAGGTTCACACTGAAGCCACAGTGACAGTTTACTGAGAGGAAACTAAACCTAATTCTTACACTGGGACCAGCCGTCACTAAACACCTACTCCCAGTAACAGGTCATATGGTCGACATGTGACATGGACGAGATGTGCTCTGACATTTGTTGAATGATGGAAAGTGGTAAGATTGTCGATTACAGTAACACAAAATATCCCACAACACAAAGCGTTACACAATCAGTCAAACTAAATAAGCAAACACTGTCAGTCAGGTTTATAAAAACCAGATGTTTCCACTGTTTCTACAGCAAATGAAAACAGCTGACTCGGAAACACACACGTTTCTTCACAGATATAAATAAAAGTATTTTTCATAAATTCATTTCCTGCCACAAAACAGTCAGAATCTACAGAATAAATGATTTATATATCAGACTGAAACAAACTGAAACCCGTGGCCATGTCTTCACACACTCTCCTCTTGTTGTGGAGATTCAGTTAAACACGTGCAGAAAATTCCAGAAACCTTTTCTCTGTGACTGAATCCAAACTTTAAGTCACTAACAGGAGCTGAGCCTGAACATGCTGCAGCCTGCAAACGAATGAATGACACCAGCCAGAGTAACACCGCGACAGCGCCACCTGGTGCTGAGACTGTATCAGCCTCTGAATCATTTACAGCATCTTCAGCCTCCTGAGTCTTTAAAAAACGCTGTGAATTACTTCCACTCTTCTACAGACTGTGTGTGGGCTCACCTGAGGCTGAAGCAAAGCATCCTGGGATGTGAGGAGACCAAATGGTACTGTAGATGACCCCTTCGTGACCTCTGAGTGTAGTCAGCGAGCGGCTGAGAGCAGGGTCCCACTGGAGGAAAAAAAAAAAGAAAATAGAAACCATAAAACGTCGGAGTCAGACGACAGAAAAGAACGAGAAGATTCAGGAAAACACAAACACATCTCACCACTTTAGCTGTGTGATCCCACGATCCAGAGACGATGAAGTTCTCCCCTCTGGTCTGACTCCAGTCTACAGTGTACACCTACACACACACACACACACTTGTTTACAGATGGATAAATCTTTCTGGTGTTCTATAACGATGCATTATTCGACTCTTGAACGTGTGTGTGTGTCTCGTACCTCTTGTGTGTGTTCTTTAGCCACCCTCAGTGGAGCGTTGTGATTGGCTACGTCCCACAGTTGCAGGCTGCCGTCTCCACCCCCGGCAACTAAGACATGTTCATTCGTTTCACTCCACGTCACGTCGAACAGACCGTCACTCCACTCCCAGCTGACACACACAGACACACAATAATACATGGAAACATAAATTAAATGGCATAAAAACTCCTGTGTCAGAGAAGAAAGAAGGACAGACAGAAAGTTTACCTTCTCACCAAACAAAGCCCCGTCTCCGTCTCATCCAGGACCAGGAGCGTTCCACATCCTACACACAACAACAAAGCTTGGTTTTTTTTGGTGGATGAAACTTAATAACTGAACAATGAACAATCCTGACTGTACTGCACTGACCAGCTAGTCCATAGTACTGGGAGGCAGCGCAGGCCACTCTGTTAGAGATGAACGGAGACACTTCCACAGCGTAGCCATGACGGGTCAGACTGCGAAACACCTTCATCATCACCACCATCAGCAGCAGCAGCAGGTACCTGCAGCTTCACCTGCTGAAAATAACCACACACCGAGTTACAGACGGAGGCTGCTGAGCTGTGGAAACACTGTGGAGTGTGAAGGCTGAGGCTCTGACAGCTGTTATTCCTGTAACATGTGAACATGTTTTACTCAGTATCACCCTGTATGATCATTAATGAGCATAACATCAGGAAACGAACACACTCTGTGAAGAGGACCACGGAGGAAAGTTTGTTTTCACCTTTACTTTTATTTTTTTTCACTTCTTACGTGGATGGATGCAGGGAACCAAAATATGAGGAAAGATTTCACAAATCTGAGACTTTAACGTTTCTGGACAGAGACAGTGGACATCGTTTACTGCTCATGGCCTGCTGTCGGACAGCTAGCTTGTCTCTGAGTCTGTTATAGTGGTGCTGGGCCTGTTCCTGGTCTGCTGTGGTCCTATGAGTGAAAGCTTTATTTAGTTTTTATATTAAACGTCTCACAGATCCGACCTGTGCCGCATTTTACAGCTCCTGCTACAAACCGAAGTGTTTTCCGACTGAGGCAGAAACTTGGAGCAGCCGAACAGCCGCTGTGCTCGGTACAGACACAGACACACACAGACACAGACACACACAGACCACCGTCGCTGTACTCACCGATAAAAACAGGCCGTTTCACGCTGTAATGTCACGTCGACATGTTAAAACATCTGTGAACCGGATCGTGAAACCGCCGGTGAAGACGTCTCCCCGGCTCAGCGGCTCCTCTCCGCCTCCCGCTGTTTCTGTCACCACTTCCGTGTTTTCATCAGCTGACCCAGTGACCCGGATCAAACCCGCGTGCACTGTGATGTCGCAGAGGCGTCGGCAGGGGGCGGTGTTTGCGCTCAGACCGTTCACTGTGTCAGAGAGAGATTTAAAGTCTTTAACTGACAAACGCACGAATAAAACCTGAATATCAAACTGATTTTCACCTAAAGCTGCTGTTAAACATCAGGGAATGACAGATCGGAGACAACAACAACAACAACAACGCATCAGCTGAGGCAGTAAACTTAAGTATAGAACAGTTTTATTCTTTTATTTACATTTAACAGGATGTTACACCACTTTTTTATCATTTCTCATGTTGTTAACAAACAGAATAAATCTGATGATTTACAGTCTCTGAACATCTTCATCCTCTGCTCGTCAGTGAAATGAATTATGATCTGATTTCTCTGATAAACCTCGTCTATTTGACTGTTGTTAATTATTCCTGCAGATTAAAGCTCTCACAGATGACCCTACTTGCTGCAGCTGTACTGCAGACATCTGATAACCTGCAGTTGTGTCAGACCTGCTATGTTTAACACTTGTTCTAATAGAGAGAAAATAAAAACCGCGATATAAAGATGTGAGGTCCGACTCACTGAGTGAGCAGTGGAAACTCCTGCTGTTAAAATCTCATACAATATATGAAATATAGTAAATATACATGATTTCACTTTGTAGTCGTGTTACTGATCACTGACAGTGCCTCAGGTTTTCTCTCTCTCTCCATGTAAAGAAACACTGATGCCATGTTTACTTCACTGTGATAAATAATTCATAAATAAAAACACAAATTACTGTGACAAGAGGATTTTATTAAAAAGAGCTCTGAAAACATAGGAAAGGAGAACATCAGCTGCAGTATTATAAAATGAGGCAAAGGAGACTTCTCCGCCGGTGGAATAAAATATTGTTGGTCCATGCAGAGTTTAAAAAAGTGTCAAATAAAAAACAGTTTGGAATCACTGAAAAGTCGTGGCACCAAACTCCGCCTCGTGAAGAAGCTGCTGTATCTTGGTTCTGACCATCGACTGCTTCTCTGCAGAAAGTCTTCTCATGGCAGGAGCCAAGCTTAGCAGAAAGAAAGTAACATCGTCCCTCTGATCCACATCCAGGTTCCTCTGAGCCTCCCTGCTCTCCATCCTCCTCAGGTACTCCTCCAGCAGACTGTCGCTGCTCTTCCTCTTGGCTTGAATCAGAGTGGGAGACATGCTGCACTCGTCCTCGTTGTCTGTTTGGTCTAAAATCTCTCTTACCACAGTTTCCTGCTCCTCTGTTTTCAGGTGGCTGAGCCTCGATGTGGTCCTGGACGGCGGCGGGCTGCAGTGAGCCTGGCGGTGCTGGAGAGACTGCAGATCGGGCTGAAGGACTGCAGGAGCCATCAGCTCCGAGGTCTGTGAGGAGGATTGTGAAGAAACTAAGGACGCAGCCAAAGTCGTAACCGACTGCATCATCATCTCAAACAGCTCCTTCATGTTAGCGTGTTGGGCATGTTGTGTTTGTAGACCGCTGTCCTCAGCGGCAGCGTCTGACGTCACCTCCATCTTTGCTTCTTTAAGTCCGATGATGTCTCCGTTCAGAGGAGACGGCCGTTTCCTCTGGACGAACTCTGAGAAGGACGACGACGATGAAGACGTTGTTGTTGCATCTGCTACAGCGATGGCTGAAAAGACAAAACATAAACACAAACAAACAAACAGGAAACTGTTGTTACTGCGTCAGCGTGAGTTCAGCTGCAGTTATTACACTATTGTCTCGAGTTGAGATGTTTAACGTCTGAGAGTTAAAGCTTTTCATCAGCGTTCAACAGTACGTGACACTCACTCAGGTGCTGGTTTATTATTTCACTCTTAATCCTACATTCAGCACAGATGTAACGTTCAGTTTGTGTTGAAAGTTTTGGAAAAACACTGAAACAACTGTGATTCTGGAACAATCCATCAATAAGCTGATTAATCTGTGGTTCTTATGATAACCAGTGAACTGAAAAAAAACAACCTCCATTCTTATATTCAAATGTTTCCTCGTGTACAAACCGTAATTCTCGTCATCGTCGCTCCGGGTCTCTGTGGTCGTGCTGCAGCCCATTTCAGCCGCATGCAGGTGAGAGGGCTGCGGGTCCAGGGCCCAGCCGTTGGTGCCTGCAGCCCTGGCGTCAATAAACGGGTTTAAAAATGACAGAATGGACGAATATCTCCAGGGCCGGTAGTTCAGGAGCCCGATGCCACTCTCGCGTCTCTCCTTCTCTCGCTGCCTTTCCCTCCTGTGTTGGTCTCTCAGCGTCTTCCACTTCCTTCTGCACTCAGACTCTGAGGAGGAGGACAGCACAGACGCATCACCACACACTCAACAAGGGAGTTTCGTGTTTTTAAAGATTTTGTATCAGGACGCGTTAGTTTCAGCTGGGTGGGAACCAATGCGCTGAGCGCCGCACACAGTCGGAACGTATTGAGACACGGACACTCACTGTTTTGATCTTTAAACGGGGGATCTGATGAACATAATAAAAAGTAAAGAGTTTAGTTCGAGCCTGGCTGCTCGGTCACGTTAGCTCTGCATCGTTCAGGTGAGTCGTTTCACCTCGCGCGCATCGCAGCGCGCTGGTCGCGCGGAAAAAAACTTGAGTCTCTCACCGGGGACACCGACGATCTCCGCGACCTGCCTCCACGCGTCGCTCCTCATGTTCAGGTCCCGGTAGGTCAGGGAGTTCGTGTCGTAGAGACTCGGGAAGCCGGAGACAGCCATGATCAGCTTGTACTCCATGTTTGTTCCAACTTCTGTGCCTGCCTGGCGCAGCGGGGCGAGAGGAACAGGGAGGAGGAAACAACAACAACGGTGTGATTCCGTTTCCGGTGGAAGTGTAAACAAACGCTATTGGCTGCGGTAGCGCACGTCAGAGCTTATTTGCATAAAATCGTCCGGAGTGTTTTTGTTCTCCATTTATTACTCTTATTCATTTTTATCATCATACACTGAAAATTATTCTAATAAATAAACATCAGTCCGTCAACACAAACAGAAAAACTCTGACTCATTAGGAGTTTTCATTATTACTTTTCCTGGCATTAGCTGATGCTTCCGTTTATCTCGGTGCATCAGTATAAACAGGATGAACAATAACAATAAAAAACAACTTTTGCTTTTGCTTTGTTTCATCTGGGTGTGCAACTTCCTGTCCATACTTTCAGCTACAAAGACACAAGAAGCAGCAGGATGTCTTTTCAACAGAAACAACTACACTGGTAAAGATGGTGAGAGCTGGGGGAGGTTCAGGCTAATGCCAGTGTCCTTCGCTGGTTGGGCTGCACCTGAGACGAAACAACATAAGGTCCCTCCAGGGGGCGACACTGCTTCAAAATGTCCTGAACTCTGCACTCAGATCAGATTTAAAAATATAATGTGCTTCCTGGCAGCAAACTCCTCTGCCTCCACCAATCAGGGGTCAAGATGATCAGACACACCTCAGCAGAGTGAAGACTGATCAGACTGATCTGCTGTTCTCATGTAGTGTTGGTTTCTAGTTTCCTCAGTC
This sequence comes from Toxotes jaculatrix, assembly GCF_017976425.1. Taxonomy (NCBI): domain Eukaryota; kingdom Metazoa; phylum Chordata; class Actinopteri; family Toxotidae; genus Toxotes; species Toxotes jaculatrix. Next base: position 1,017,457 of record NC_054412.1, read on the forward strand.
ACCATCAACATCTAGTAAATGACCAGAGAAACTAACCATAAAATATAAAGCAGCTCCAACAAATGTTGGACAGACGCACGTAATGTTTCCCAGGAACGGCCTCGCAGTTTCAGTATTTGCTGGTTAAACTCAGGCAGTTTCTCATGAGAAGTTCAAATGTTTCACTGACAGAGAGGTTTTAAAGCACAGACACACTGAAGTACATGCAGCGAGTTGGGGAAATCCCTCTTAGTTTCCCAGACTGTTTACTAGCCTAATAGCAGCGGGGGTCAAAGGTCAACAAGTCTAAAAATAGAGCTTCAGAGGTCGGAGAAGTGAACTGGGCAGCAGCAGGAAATCCTAAAAACACAAACCACAGACTGAAGAGAAACAGGGATGTGACGTCTCTCAGAGGTTTGTGAGACAGAACGCCACAGCGGGTGGAAGTGGAACAGAAGAACCAGCAGCGGCCATGTTTGTAACAGGCTTAATGATCAACGTGCTAACACAGGGTTGTTTTTTTAAATCTTTGACCATCATGATCACATCACACGTCACATCACATGTTGTGGTACCAAAACAAACATGGACGACGACCAGCGGCTTGTACTGGGACAACCCAGACTGAACAGAGTCAGTCGTCTCCCGACTCCAGGATCCTGACGTGTGTGTTCTCTCTGCTCCTCCGGCTCACAGCACCCTGACTCCTGTCTCAGCTCTTCATGTTTCCTCTCAGTTTGTATCACATTTCTTTCCTGTTCCTCTCTTTGTTTCCCAGCCTCACTTTCTTTCTTTCTCTTCTTTCCTCCATCTCTCCTTTCTCTACCTCTTTCTTTCTCTGTTCTCTTGTTATGCAACAGTTTGGTGGAGGGCGGTCAGCAGACAGCAGCACTGTGTGCGTGTGTGTGTGTCTGTGTGTGCGTGTGTGCGTGCGTGCGTGCATGTGTGTGTGTGTGTGTGCGTGTGTGTGTGTGTGTGTGTGTGAGACAGTGAAGTGAGTGCCCCAGGGTGTTGGCAGTGTCTTGGGAACGGTGTGATCAGGATGTGGGAGCAGGCGTATGTGCGCACACACACGTGCACACACATACTGTACACACACACACACACACACAGAGTCGCAGACAAGGCTGAGAAATGGGTCAGTGTTGGCCAGGAGAGATACAGTTACACACACACAGACACACACACACACCCCTCTCTGCTATTTGGACACACACACAGTTCGTCCAGTTTTCTAAAATCGTCTTAAAGGAACAGTTCAACATTTTAAACAAGAAGACTGACTCCACTCTCATCACGCTAGATATGAAGTTACTGCAGGCAGTTAGCCTAGCTTAGCTTAGCATAATGACTGGCGGGGGGTGGGGGAGGGGGCTGGCTCAGGGGTGGGGCTGGCCCTCCTGGGATCTGATTGGACAGCCCTGGTGCCCTGGTGATTCTTCTCACGTATAAACAGACGACAGTAACACACAGTTTGGTCTGAGGAGGTGATGGCAACTGAAACACACAACTCACAGCTCAACCAGGAAGTTTCATCAGAGCCGTAAACTCTGAGCAGAACATGGCAGGTAACCAGTTACTGGGTCAGTGAACCAGTGAGTGAACCAGTAACCAGTTACTGTCAGAGTGTATTTAAAGCAGTTCAGGACTCTGAGCCTGAGAATCTGACTTCAGAAACCAAACAATCACCATCGTGCTGCTCAGTGCCTGAATCAACAAACACACCGGTCACCTGACAGCAGCACACACACACACACACACACACACACACACACACACACACACACACACTTTCATAGCTGCTCTGCTCTCCCTCACACTGACCACAGGTCTCTCTCTCTCTCTCTCTCTCTCTCTCTCTCTCTCTCTCTCTGATTAATTGCCACTAAATCACCAGCAGTCACGAAACGACGGCAGCCTTTCTTTCTACAAGTCCTTCACTCTCTTCCTCCTTTTCTCCTACTTCCCTCCTTCTTCTGTGGTATTTCAGATGGTCCTCCTCCTCTCTCATTGTTCAGGAATAAACTGGACGATTGCTCATTCACTGGCTCTGAACTTGTTTTTCTCCACATTTTATTTATCCAGGACACGAACGCCCGTCGTCACATTCACACCGTTTCAGGCATTCACACCTGGGAGCTTCCCAGCACAAACAGCCCCCCACCAGGCTCCAACGTTCTGCTGGAACAAAGACAAAATGGCACCAACGCGACTAAAACAACAACTGAATGTTCAGAAACTTGTTTCATCTGCTGATCAAAGTAACAGGAACAATCAGGAAAAGAGTCCATGGTTCTGCATCACTGATGCTTCTGCTGCGATGCAACTTTCAAAATAAAATGAAGAGCTTCACTCTGGAGAGCAACATCCCTGAACCTGACACCTGTCGACCTGCGCTGTCACGGCAACGTGACGACTTTCTGATAGAGTCGCAGCAAACTGGGAGGCCTGTCTGTTTCAGACAGTGCACCAGTGGAGGACAGTGGCTGTACTGGACTGCTCCCAGTATGAATGTGCTCAAACGTGTGTGTGTGTCTGTTCAGTCACTTCAACATGGATCCATAAAAACAGTGTGTGACTCTGTTCGGTTGGTTTTCCTCCTCAGTCACCACAGAGGCACGAAAGGAAGGGTGTGTGTGTGTGTCTGTGCATGTGTGTGTGTGTAGGGGGGTGTAGCAGTGTCTGCAGACTGTTGAGGATATGTGTGTGTGTGTGTGTGTGTGTGTGTGTGTGTGTGCTGTGGTGGGAAACATGGCAGTGCTGCCTGATCTTGATAGTGCTTAACAGGGGTGGAGGGGTTGAGCCATATCTCTGTGTGTGTGTGTGTGTGTGTGTGTGTGTGTGTGTGTGTGTGTGTGTGTGTGTGTGTGTGTGTGTGTGTGTGTGTTTAGGGGTCTCATATCATCATGGTCATCGCCTTCAACAACAGAGGGAAGTGGTTCAGAGCGAAGGCCATTGTAGTTGTAAAGTTGTGTGTGTGTGTGTGCGCACAAATGTTTCACAGTGCAAATCGAAACCAGGTCGACTGTAAAGTGTAACGAGCTGTATCCAAGCACACGTTATACGTGTGTGTGTGTGTGTGTGTAATTTCTGACTGTTCCAGAAATTATGTCCAGATTTATTCCAAATGTATTATAATCATCATTTTATGTATTTATTTAGTTCCACCCTGTAAAACATGACATGTGTCAGTACGTGTCTGTTCACTGTGGTATTGTGTGTCTGCATTCGGTTTGGTGTCACGCAAATGTGTGTGTGTGTGTGTGATGGGCACTGACAGGCGTAGGCTCAGCTACAATAAGAGCCTGTGTAGCTTCAGCAGGGGGCAGGAAGCACTAAGAGGGGCAGAAAAAGGGCAGAGAGGGGCATGAAGTCAGGTCAAACACCCTGGGAGAGCAGGCCTGGGAAAACCACAGGAACGGGTGGCGGTGGCGGTGGCGGTGGCGGTGGCGGTGTTGTGAAGGGGGGGAGAAGCAGACGTGTTGACAAAACAACCTGAAGAACAAACCAGTCACATCTCAAATTTTAAATCAGTTTGGAACACACGTCCTGCTTTCAGCTGAACCTTGACCTCTGAACTTTGATCTGAAGAGTGTGGAGGTGATCACTGACTTTAATCCTGAATGTTGTGTTGACCTCAAAGTGAAAAACACTGAGCGGCCTCCTGATTTGTGCAGTCGCCGTCCCTCCGTCCCTTCGTCCCTTCGTCCCTTCGTCCCTCCGTCCCTCTGTGGGTAAACAGATGGGCCCGATCCCTCGGTTCTGCGGCCGCGGTTGGACCCGGTTTGGAGCTGAATCGGGGAGATAATCTTGGGTAAGCCTCCTCCAGCAGCTTGTGGAGATCAGGTCTGAGGGCGACTATCAGGATGTGTGATCTCAGATGACCGGTCCCACTGGTAAACTCCGCTCAACAATGGCTGCCTCTCAGCGGCACCAAAGAATAACACTCTTTCACTGCGGAGACACACAATTATCCTTTTCTCTCTTCATCCACTGCCCTCTCCCCCTCCGGCTCTCTCACTCCTTCCTTCCTTTCTTTCATCGGTCAAGATGTTAATTCACTTAAAGTAGGACTTTACTCACAAAGAAAGCCCCTTCATTCTGCTCATGGGCGTCAGACACCATCAGAGCTCCTCTCCTGCTCTGTCTTTATTGTTGCTGATGGGAAATGAAGAAACAGGACTTTTTCCTGTTTGTGTGTTAAAGTCTGTTTTTATGTTCACATGCTTTGTCGCATCTTGCTCAGAGGCACATTTGATAGCAAAGGTTTCTTTGTTGGGCTGTAAAACCGTCTGTGTTCTAAGAATCCAGAGCTGTGAAAGGTTTTTACTGGAAAGTCGCCTCAGATGTGACTGTGTCAGAGAAGCTGATCAAAGCTAATCTGAGAATCTCAGCAGCGTAAAACCCAGAGAACAGTGGAAGAGGCTGTTTAACACGCTCAGCTGACAGCGTCGTCGACTGACCGAATCTGAAAACTCTCAAATTTAATCGTAAATTATCACCCAAACGTTTCAGTGTGGAGGGAAAACGGAGAGTTTTCAGTGGAAACATCCTGATCCCACATCTTTTTAATCAGTCTTAACTTTACATAACATTCAGTCGTATTCAGAAATTGAAATCGCCATCACAGTCTTTGCAAAACAATCAGACATTATCTGAAATACGTGTGATCCATATGATCATGATTTGATGGGATAAAATGATGAAACAGAAACAGTGAACTGGAAGCTGAACTATTATGGAAGCTGAAGGGACTTTCCCATTACACACACACACACACACACTCACAAAGTGCTGGGAGAGCTGGGGGAGTTGGATATCAGCTGATCGTGTGTGAGTGTGTGTCATGGAGAGTCTGAGATGGGCGAGCAGGTCTTTCCCACACCCACTTTCTCTCTTTAGAATGTGTGACAAATGTCAACACACACACACGCACACACACACACACACACACGCACACGCACACACAGACTGCAGCCCCCCATCAGTGGAACGTGTGGGGTCAGGAGGCCTCAGTGAGCCAGGTCACGTTCCTGAAGAGGAGAATGTTTGCAGGCAGCAGAACCAGGAGCTCGATGGAGCTGATCTGAGGTCTGCAGTTCACCCACAGCTGAATCAAAGCTCCATGTTGTCACTGCTGCTGCATGTCCCTGTCTGTCCTGTCACTACATGTCCCTGTCTGTCCTGTCACTACCTCCATGATTCACTCTGCACTTCGCAGCAGCTGTTTCTTCTTCTTTCTCTCAACATGGTTTTTAATCGTTTCTCTGTCTTGTTTCCATTGTTTTCTTTTCATGTTCTCTCTTTTCTCACATTTAAATAAAAAAGAAAAGAAAGAGGATGGACCTGGCCACTGTCCCTTCCTCTTCTGTCACACATCAACTGATGCAGTGCAAAGTCAGGGTGTGTCGAATTTATCTGTCGTGAAATCACGTGAAAATTTAAAGGTTTGATTTACCTCACAGCTCAGCACAGGTGGTGTTTTCCAGGAGTCATAGCTATGAACTCTGTGTGTGTGTGTGTGTTTTCGTGTAGGTAGGAGCAGGAATGTGTGTGTTGTGGATCTGATATGAGTGTTAAAGCCTCCTGAGGTGAGACTAACGCTGAACAGGACGTCTGGGAGGACAGAGCAGCTCTCACCCCCGACAAAGGCTCTCACACATCCCAACATGAAGACGGCGGGGCGGGGGGGCCCACAGACACACTCACTGACACATGCAGCGGCGTTAGCGTGCTCAGCACTTTAATCTGTGTGAATTTCCAGACGGGGTGAGGCCCCTGATATGACTGTGGGCGAGAGAGATAAGGAAAGACTCTCTCTCTCTTTCTTTGTTTACATCAACTGAAAATAAACATCAAAAATGTTTTAATGTGCGTTTGAATTTAAGACAGTTACA